>NC_053157.1:19307021-19582021 GCF_016835505.1 Polypterus senegalus
ATAGCCTTTGTCATTCCAATAGATGACACAAACATTACAAACATGAACGCTGCTTTTACAACTCCCAAACAAAATGGCATTTAACTGACAAATGCAATGCATGCCTTTCTAACAGATGACGCATCACTAACATTAACACTACTCGTACAAATCCCATGCCAAATGGCATATAATTTAGACATATACATTGCATGGTGCACTGCAAACTTTAACACTGAGGTCTGTGTTGATTGTTTTGTGTATGTGTGTGTCGGTTCAGGTGCTATTCCTCTGTTGTTCCAACATATGGGGCATCACAAACAGTTGTAGTAATAAAATGCATTGCATTTGTCATCCCATTAGATGACACAAACATTACACACGAGTGAACGCTGCTTTTATAAACCCCATAGAAAATAGCATTTAACAGACATGCATAGCATTTGTCATTCCAACAGATGGTTCATAACAAACATTTTTAGTAATAAAATGCATTGCAATTATCAGTCCTGCATCACAAGATGGTGCATCACAAACATTAACACTGTTTTCACGAATCCCGTACCAAATGGCATTCAACAGAGACATATAAATTGCATGGTGCACTGCAGATATTAACATTGAGGTCTACATTGATTACTTAGATTTCAATGCATCTTAGGTTGCACAGCTGGTTATTGATATAATGTTGTAGCAGGGAGAGGTGACCCACTGCTAAATTTTGTATGTGCAGGAAACACTGTAGCCTATGGGAGACATACAAGTAAGAACTATCCACACATAATAAAAAGTCTGAACTTTAGAACGTAACAAAGCTGCGCTGTCTGTATAGGCTCTGATCCTAGTGACCATGAATTAGATTAAACTAGTTTAAAAATATGCTTAATTTATTTTCCTGTATTTATTTAGTATTAATATAGTTGTCAAAAAAGAAATATTTTCTGTATATTTATATTGTGAGCTTTGGCAGCAGTTCATGCCCCATTACCGTAGCCACAAGGCAACAGTGCCCACAATTAGTCAACATTATGCAAGAAACTCGAAAATGAATATTGGTGCATGACTTGATGTAGCTGCCACAGAGCTATTTGAGCAGTACAAATGCTATTAAATTACCCAAAACAAGTCTTCCATAAAGCTGCTTGGCTGTCTTCTTGTAGATTGATGCCAAGTTGTTGAAATAGCGATCTAAACCCAAATATATTTAAGAACGGCCAGCCAGGAGCTGTCAAAGCTGTGTTCATTTTCAGTAGAACTTCTTCCCTTGTACAACATTCTGGAAAAAGATTTTTTTTTAAATGTATTGGTTTATATTAATCGAGTAGTAAAATATATAAACTTCATGTTCCAGTTGAAAATATTGTTATTATAAGATGAAAAACATTGTAACCACAGTTTATCATTTTACCTGACATTTTCAAACGAGACTATGAATCTTTTGACTGTTTTAAACTCGGGTACTGCGCTACATTGCATCACATTTGTTAGCAGTTCTGTCCCACCACCATAGGCTCATAGACTCAGCCTGATCATTGTCTGTGCAGGATTGGCCGTTATTCCGTTCATCTGCTACTTTTTTCCCTGGTTTCCCTGGTTCATGCCAGAAGTAAACACCTCTCTAATTAAAGATGTGGATGTATATGAACATGGAGGCGTATGTGGGTGTGACATGCAGTGTCCGGATAGCTCAACTAGTACTGATTTCCTGATGCAGCCAGATTGTACTTCATTTGATTTGATTTGATTTGATTTGATTTGTGAATGGTTCACAAAATAGATGAATGAGGGCACAACTAAACATTTCTAAAAAAAAAAAAAATCAAACAATAATGCAGTAATGTACTGTGTTTATATATAAAAAAAAATTCACTCCCCCCTTTGGAAGCTGTTAATTGTATTGTTCTATAACATTGAAGCAACATTGAAGACTGTAATTTGGCTTTTTTTATATACCATAATTTGAGAAGTCCAAGTCGGCTGTTCTCTAAATTGATTCAAGATTATTTATTTGTCGCATACACAGTTATACAAGTGAAGTCGGAGTCAGCAGGTACCATAAATTGAGAAGCTGGAGTCGGCAGTACCATAAATCGAGGAGTAGAGTCGAGGTTTTTGTGTACCTTATTCCATAGCCCTGACTCTAGCTTGTGACTTCTTCAGAGTTCTCACAAGTCTGTTGGTGGCCTCCCTCACTAGTTGTCCTCTTTCTCGTTTGTTCCATTTTTGTGGATGGTCTGCTCTAGGCAAATGTACGGTGGTACCATACTCTTCCAGTTACGTAATGATTGATTTAACTAGACTCCCCTTTTCACAGAGTTGCTTAGGGTGCTCTTTTGTCTTCACTGTGTAGGTTAGGCCAGCATACTGACTCACCAAAAGCTGGACTTTTCCAGAAAACTCCTAAGAGATGATCTTCATTGTACTAATTATATGAATTCTAAAAGCAATTGGCTGCACCGGTGTTGATTTAGGGGTGTCATAAATCATTTTGTGTTTTATATTAATGATTAATTTAGATCATTTTGCAGAGAGATGTTTTCACTTCGACATTAAATTGTTGAATAGTGTCAAAAAAGCCAAATTACATCTAGTTTGATTTTTTGTTGTGTGAAAATGAATACTTATAGGTTCTGTACATCTTGCCAAAAAAAAAGAAGAACCTCTCACATTCCTTTCAGTGTAAGATAAACATCTTGTTTGTTTTTTTTGTATTCAGAGAAATGCAGAAGATTTGCAGACAAAAATATATGCAAAATGCTGCCAGACCAACCGGAGCGGTGCCTGCACCTTCACCATGCAGGGCGCCTCCTTGCCCCGGACGGCTAGTGAAGCTGAACAGGTGCCGAGATATCAGGTAAAAACAAACTTTGGTTCCCGTTGTGCTTGCATTGCACTACTGTAGAACTCTATTCATAAGATGTTTTGCTTTGATTCAGTATACTCGGCCTGCTTCTGATGTCAACATGCTGGGTGAAATGATGTTCGGGTCAGTTGCGATGAGGTACAGAGGCTCCACATTAAAGATCCATTATATTCGGTAAGTAGGTTTCTTTTTTTCTTTTCCTTTACTAGAGTACAGGTTGAGAAATGTTGAAAAAATATTCTCAAGCCTGCTTAATCCCATTCATGGTCCCAAAGGGTCTGAGCCTATCCTAGCAGCATTGGGTGCAAGATAGGAATCGGCCCTGGATAAAGCAAAAGTTTATCTTTTAAGCTATAAGTGGGCTTTTAAAATTATAAATTAACGGTGTCCTCTCACAGTGGAGTCCTAACCAGTTTCTTAATCCATTTGTAGTTAAAAAATACAACCCAGCAGCATAATGGGTAAAAGACTCTGACCCAGAGTCATGATTGAATTCTTGTGTCCAGTCATTGTCCATGTGGAGTTTTCAAAGTCTTCCCATTCCTGTATAGGTTTTCCTCCAGATACTTTGGCTTTGTTCCTTTGTTTCCAAAAAAGTACATGTCTTGTTGACTGCCAAGTATATGTTGGTATTGTGGTGGACTGGCAGTTTTTATTTTTGTTTTTATTTTGGGTCTATTCATACTGGGGTCAGCTGTAGCACTCCATAGCCCTGCGTTTGATTAAGTGGGTTTAGGAATGACATGAGATTCGTAGTAAGAATTACGAATAATTTGACTGTGTTAAAAGCAAAAGTGACTATACTGCTGTATAAGTGAGAATGCAACAACAGATTTGTTTTCTGTCCCTCTCAGTGGCTACAAATGATGATATACTTCATTAGTCCTCAATGGGCAATTGTGTTTTCACATTACCTTTGGGGGTGATTATACAGCTATCATGCAAAAGGACCAAGTACTTTTCTTTCCACGTGACCAAACAAACCTACTGCTTTATCCGGTAAATCTTCTGTTTGTATCCATTATGTTGTACATTCTGTCGTGATCTTGACAGAAGTGCAGAAATACTCAAAATGTCTACTAGATGGGGAAATACCGTCAAAAACCCTGGCTTTTCACAAAAAGGGCAACATAAAAGTTTTACTTATAAAGATTCTATTTTCAGACAAAAAGTTCTGTTAAGCAGTGAAGCTTTGATAAACACAAAGGTCACAACAGGGAATCCCGGCAAAGGCAATCCAAGGCAAACAAGTCACAAACACAAATCCAACAGACAATGTCAAAAAACCGAGCACAGAGGTAAAAAAAAAATCAAGAAATTCTTAAAATAATCAAATAGCAAAATAACACTGGAGAACTCGCCACCACCATGAGCACATTCAATGAACCGCAAGGGACTGTGAGTTGCACCCAACTTTATAGGTTTCAAAGCAGTTGCTTGATGTTGATGGTTAGATTGCCTTACCTTTTGGGGGACCAACACAACACACACAGAACACAACAGAATACACATGGACATAAAGAAACCCAATAATCAATACTGTTGGCATACAATGTGAACAAAATTAGCATAAAAACAGCTTTTGATCCCCAGCCACGTGGCTGAAACACAACACATACTGTACATTATTCTTAATTCGAGAAAGAGTTGGGGATACTTCTGTAATCTACAGCTGGAAGCACACAATGTTACAGAATAAATTGTTACCATACTTGATGTTAGAGTTTGATGACTGTGCCCTTTCCATGCAAAAGGTTTAACTGGAATTTTAAAAATACTCTGTGTTGGTTTCACTTTATCAGAAGGTGGGGTGGCAGATATTTGAGGATTGTTATGTTCATGAATGAACAACAGCTGCTTACCTTATTTGGTGAAGCTGGAGCCTGTCCCAGCAACACTGAGCACAAAACAGCAAGCGACTGTAGACACAGTGTCAGTCCTTTTGATACTTCCTTCATAAAAATGAATGGTATTAAACTTTATTAATCCTATGGGGAAATTCAAATGCATACAGGAGTAGAAACATAAAAACAAGAATACAGAATCACAGGACAGATAATACAGTGAATCAATAGACAGATAAATAAATTAAAATAAACTTAATGAGTACATCGGGTGGAAGCATTGAATTGCCAGATAACAGTGGCTTTAAACTGAGAATAGCTGTATAGGCCATACATACTTTTGAAACGTGTTTAGGCTGAACTTTCTGAGAAAGATTTGGAAAGACTGTCAAAAAACAAAAATCTCAGCTGAAAGGAATCCATAAATCTAAAGCTGATGTCATACTGTATAAGTTATAGTCATTGTCGACTGCAGTTGCTGATCTTGTTGCCAGGCAATGTTTAAATGACTGGAAATTGCTGGTGAGGTCACATTTAGAGACTGAAGGGCCGACCAGAAATGTGCTGCCTGAAGGAACTGGTGCTATTTGAAGGGCTAACAGTTCTGGTGGGTACCTTGGCCTATTTTTGTGTTTTCTTTTTTCCATTCTGCTGTGGTACATAAAACGTAGAACTTCAGATAGACAAGCTTCTCTTTTGTTTGAGGTCCAATATTACCCGCTTTCCTTATTCATCATTGCTGAGTTATATGCATTGTACTCCTGGATATGAATTCATTGTTTGTGAGGTCTCATGCACCTGTTTGATTTTGTCATGGACTTGTTGGAGTGAGTCCACTGGGCATATCACATTATGAGACTGGCTTCACGGGAGTGTGCTTCCTTCTGTCCCCGAGTCAATAAATTTATGTAAATGAAGATTACAACTGAATGTCTTTGGAAAAGTCGTGTAATGTGACAGAGCCTTAATTCATGCAGTTTGCCGTCTCTTGCACATATACGATTATCTTATTGTTTTATTTCTTTTGTTTTCCTTTTTAGCTCTCCTCCTCAGCTGATGATAAGTAAAGTGTTCTCTGCTAGAATTGGCAGCACATGCGGAAGTACAACCACGTAAGACCTATTAAGCAAATCTTTATGCCTTAAGCTGAATCTATTGCATGCTGTAAGTCAACAAAGTCTATAAGTAGTTCACTTCATAAAATACAGTAAATTTGTTAAATGTATTACTATGTGGTCAGAGCTGGAAAATGATTTGTTAAATTACTTTTGAAAAAGCTAGTGAAAGTGGGTTCATTTTAAATGTACAGTTATTCCCTGAGGAATACTCCTCCCAAAAATAATCATTTTTATTTGTTATTTACTTCATATAGTTCATAGTGATATCATGTCAGTTTGTTCAATTGTATGCTCACAAAGTTGGTTTTACAGCCATTTGCCCAAAATCCGGGGTGTTGTCTTTTTACAGAAGCTGTTTAAATAAATACATAGTAGCTAGGCAAATAAGTAAGTAAATAATTAAATATATACAAACTTTGATCTGAATACACACTAGAATGACTATAAAGGAAGAAAAATTCAAAAGAAAGAAAAGGTCTGACTTAGCTGTCATAGTTCAAGTGAAGCAATATGCAGATGTATTGCTGGTGGTATAAAGGAGCCCCCAGCCGCATTTCTTGACACATTTCTGTAGAATAACTCATTGACTGAAAGTCCTCTGCGTTGGCGTGTCAGAGAGGGGATGTGCAGCATTGTTCATAATGACACTCGGCTATCCTTCACTACTAACTGCAGGAGGTCCAGAGTGCACCCTGTAACTGAGCTTGCCATTTTAATTAGCTTGTTGATTCGGAGGGCCTCTCTTGAAGTGATGTTGCCAGCCTAGCACTACACAGTGTAGAAGTTCACACTGGCCATCACTGAGTTATAGAAGGTGTAAAGGATGTCACTTCCCACATAAATCAACACCTCCGGTATACACTGTTGTGAACTCAAAGTGACTAAACATTTGAATTGAAGGCTCACAATCCCATGTGGATTAATTGATCTGGAGACCAGCCCTTTAGCAGCTTATTCATTGGCTAACATTGCACTTCACGTGATATCAATAATAAAGGTGCACAGTGAGAGGAGTACAAATAAAGATCAAAAGTAAAAGCGAAGCAAGTAAAAACATCAGGAAGAAAGTGTGCCTGACACTTGTTCATATCCAAGATGCTTCGACAATCAGAAGGTCAGTTCACTCATGGAGTTTCATAGACTTGCCACTAAATAATCCTGAGGTACTCCATAACAACATGAGGCATGACTAATGTTATTTCATTACTGCACATATCATAAGAGCAATTTTCAGAAGTTTTTTTTTTTTTTAAGTAATCTTTTCGTTAAAAAACATACCGGTATATTTGGGATGTTGTAAACATACCACTGGATGACTTAGTTAGAACTTTATTTGTCCCTATGGGGAAATTTAGCTTTTTACAGAAGCTCTTTAATAAATAAAATCATAAATAGATAGATAAATGATTAAAAAGGAAGAAAGTTTAAAAATGAAAGAAAAGAAAACTTCTCACTTATCTGTCAATGTCACAGTGAGGCATTACGCAGGTGTATTGCTGGTGCTATAAAGAAGCCCTCATTGCGTTTCTTGACACAATTCTGCTGAAGTCGTTTGCTGAAAGTCCTCAGTGTTGGTGTGTCATAGAGAGGATGTGTAGCATTGTTCATAATGGCACTCAGTTTTGTTTTAATTCTATCCTGTGCTAAGACCTCCAGGAGGTCCACAGCATGTCCCATAACTGAGCCTGCCCTTTTAATTAGTTTGTTAATTCGGTGGGCCTCTCTTGATGTGAGGTTACCAGCCCAGCACATCACACTGTAGAAAATCGCACTGACCATCACAGAGTTGTAGAAGATGCAAAGGATGTCACTGTCTACATTAAAGGAGCACATTCCAAAGTAAGAAGAGCCTGCTGTACCCTTCTCTTGTTCCTCAGTGTTATGAGACCAGTCCAACCTGTCATTGACGTGGACCACCTTTATATCCACTCCGTGAACAGTGTCCAGACATACAGGCTCAATGGTATTCAAATGTAGTTTATGTGACATGAATTACATAAGATTTTATAATGGACCTTTTGATATTGTTCGCTGTTGTCCAGTGTTAAGTCGTACTTCTGGAAATTGCCCCCTTCTTAATGAACAGTATTTTAGAAAAACTACATATATTCGAGACAGTTTGCTAGTGGAAACGTAACATTGTGAGGATACGACTGGATGACTTGACATGATTATGTGACATGAGTAATATGAGACTTTTTTCATGGACGTTTTGATATTATTTGCTGCTATTCATCATGGGTCACAGTAGAGTTCTATTGTATCAGAAATATTGTGGTCTCCATTAAAAAATGTTCTCAACCATCATTAAAAGCTACATGGGGTAATATGTTAAAAAAAATGTTTTTTGGTGGGAGTATGCCTTTAAGGAAATCTCTGTATTTTTAAGTGTGTTGCTTGTCTGTTCAGGTTGCAGGACAGCTTTGAATACATCAACCAAGAATACAATATTGGGAAGTCGTGTCCCAGTCAGAATGGTTTGGGACCCTATCGCAATGGAAGCAGCATAGGTAAAGTTATCAAACTGTAATAATAAAATGTATGGACTCCATTTATTTTTCAGTTCCAGTCCATGTTGCCTTTGAATTCTTTGCCTCTTGTGCATTTTCAGGTCTCTTGCAGCTTTGCAGTAACAAACTTCTGCCCAGAGTCTCCGACGTTCATCCTCTCTGGCTCATTCGGAGTGCCTCTTTCTTTGCAGGTCTGTGCGGAATGCTGAATCCAGTGTGGCCCACACAACACGGGGATTGCTTCCTTACTACTGGCATGAGCCCTGTTAGAACAAATCCTAATCTAGAAACAGAGGGTGCCTAGCATTGACTTAATAGAAGTCAAAACTCTGAAATGTTTTCTTTCATACTAAATATCACCAAAAAAACCAAAGCACCTGCACCATTAAAGAAATAAAGACTTTCCATTGCATTTAATATTGCACAATGTGGTTCACTCCATGTTAAATTTTCAAGTTTGATACAGCAGCTTTTTGCGAAAATCCATTTTTGTTTGATGTTATTTTAAAGTAGATACTTCAGCCATTGCATTCACTTAGTATGCCAGTGAGGTCTGCAGAAGAAAACAAACATGTATTGCTTTGGGCATTGTGTTAAATTCAACACCCTAAAGAAAACTCAATAGAACATAATAGATTTAGAGCTGATTCAATCATTTAAAAATGTGTAACAGCTCAGTGCCATGGATTATGCAATACAGCTTAGTGATCTGCTGCACAACAATAATATCAAGAGCCAATATCAAGAGCTGTACAGTTTCCATTTTGGTTTTTTTAACCCATCCATACTTAATAGCCAGAGTGATGTGTTTGATCACAAACACGTTTTAGTTATTATAAATTGTTGGATTATATATTCTAACTGGCCATTTTATTAGGTACACCTTGCTAGTACTGGGTTGGACCCGCTTTTGGCTTCAGAAATGCCGTAATTCTTTGTGGTGTAGATTCAACAAGTTGCTGGAAACAATCTCCTGGGATTTTAGTCCATATTGATATGATAGCATCACGCAGTTGCTGCACATTTATTGGCTGCACATCCATGATGCTAATCTCCTGATCCATCACATCTCAAAGTTGCTCTGTTGGATTGAGATCTGGGGCCTCATGTATAAACGGTGTGTACGCACAGAAATGTTGCGTAAGAACTTTTCCACGTTCAAATCGCGATGTATGAAACCTACACTTGGCGTAAAGCCACGCACTTTTCCACGGTACCTCATGCCTTGTCGTTTGCAAGTTCTCGGTTTTGCAGACTGGCGGCACCCAGCGTCAAAGCAATGGTACTGTTCCTGTGTGGTTAGTAATTATTTTCCTGACACGGCTTTATAAATACACTAAAACTAACCGCATATTGTTTATTAGTGTAACGCATCTGATTGTAATTAACTTGTAACAATATAATGGTGCAGGGAATAGCTATAGTATTCCAAATACCATAACTGCTTTAGCGTTGTTACTCTCACTTCTCCTTCTTCTTCTTCTTCTTTCAGCTCCTCCTGTTAGGAGTTGCCACAGCGGATCATCTTTTTCCATATTACTCTCACTGCACGACTCGGAGTATTTATATCACTGTATCTGAGTGTGAATCACAGCAGCAGCTGACCGGAAAGAGAATTATCAGTATACAGTTTCATGGACACGCTGTCTCAGCCACTGCAAAACGTTTTAAAGCCTTTCCTGTACGGACCTCGCGGTTCAGAAACAGTTTCATCCCAAGAACTTTAAATGCACTCAATCAATTGCACCTTGTAGAACTGTTTGTACTTATAACTACAATCACCCCACTGTAAACTTGCACTATAGTTATAATATTGCACAACCTGAGCCACTTTATAAAGCGCGTATTTACATATGATAACGATATAATTTTTAAGGTGAAATGTAGCAAAATATGTTTATTAAATTATACAGATAAAACTTTAACTTCATTTAAATAATCTATATTCTTTACTGGGAGTGTCGTTAAGGATAGAATAATTAAACATGTACTACGAAGATATTTCAATGTTCTTTAAACGTTTTGAAGAATCGGCGCTAAGCTTACAGATGGCTTAATTTCTATTACAGAGCTGATTATGTGGCGATCGGTTACTTGGGGAAAGAAAAGCACTGACTGCAGTGACGGCTACGCCAATATATATTGAATATAAAACAGAAAGAGAAAATAACAACACAGCTAAAAACGCAGCGCCAAATTTCAGCAAAAGTTAAATGCTTGTGTCAGGTGGCTATGCGGTGTCTGCAACGGACATGGCCATCCGCCGTGCAAAAGATACCTTACTGACATTGGCAGGCAAAGGAGCCACCGATTCTTCCTCTGCCCAGTGCCACCATAAGCTTAGAGCCGCCCCTGAGTACTGCTGCAATAAATTATTTCATCGAAGTGAAGCACATGTTTACTAACGTGCTTTAACTCCTATCATCATGAAAATGATATCACGTATACATCTCAGTATTTTAGTTATTCAGAGAGCTGTAGTATCACGAATGTAATGAATTCTGTGTCCAGTTGGAGAAAGAGAACCGGTTTAAGAAGCAAGTAGTGATTCACACACACAGGCACACAGAAGATCAAATACAAAACAAAGCATTTAACGTGCTACTTTAATTACGATGTGATTTGTAAAACTGGTTAATTAAACGATTTTAAGATGAAGTTTATGATGTTCAACTTTAATGACAAAATAAACTATATGATTAAAGTGGAAATGTCGAGATTGAAGTTGACATTTCGTGCTTTTTCCCCACTGTGTGCCTTTTTTCCTCTGTACCCTAATAAGCTTTCATATGACACTCAGACAGTGGGCTTACAACTCTCCTTTTCTCGGCAACTTTGATATGTGACTTCTTTTTTATTTCCGGCACTGTGCGATTTTGTGAATGTGAGCTTTCAAGTTTCTCCAACACGCTATGTCACTCGATCAACTTCCTTTTGTTGATTATACCACGGTTTATTTGAACAAATATTATGTTTTTCCTTTGCCTCCACTTGGTATTCGCTGAAATTCTTATATTTTCCCCCGTGCTTTTCCCATTGTCTTTTCACAGAAGGCTGAGCTTAAGGGTGATTTATATTGATTTGCATATTCAAAGAGGCATAATTCTGGGAGGAGTTGGGGCGTTACATAAAGCGCGTGCACGAGCGTTACTTTTCACACTGATCGGAATTTATGTAGCAGAAGAACGTGGAAGTTGGAGTACGCACAGATTCCTGCATCTGGATTTTTCTGTGCGTAAGCACATTTCGGCTTTTGTGCTTATGCCATGTTATAGTGCGAGTTCTACGCACGGCGTTATACATGAGGCCCCTGGTGACTGTGGAGACCATTTGAGTACAGTGAAGTCATTGTCATGTTCAAGAAATCAGTTTGAGATGATTTGAGCTTTGTGGCATGCTGCGTTATTCTGCTGGACGTAGCCATCAGAAGATTCGTACACTGGTTATAAAGGGAGGATGGACATGGTCAGCAACAATACTCAGGCAGACTGTGACATTTAAGTGATACTCATTTGGTAGTGAGGTGCCCAAAGTATGCCAAGAAAATATCCCACCCACCATTACACCAACACCATCAGGCTGTACCGTTGATACAAGGCAGAATGGATCCATGTTTTCATGTTGTTAATGCCAAATTCTGGCCCTACCATCCGAATGTCACGGCAGAAATTGAGACTTACTAGGCCAGGCAAAATTTTTCCATTCTTCTGTTGTCCCATATGAATTGTAGTCTCAGTTGCCTGTTTTTAGCTGGCAAGAGTGGAACCCAGTGTGGTCTCCTGCTGCTGCAGCCTATATGCTTCAAGGTTCGATGTTTTGTGCTTTCAGAGATGCTCTAATGCATACCTCATTTATAACGAGTGGTTATTTCAGTTATTGTTGCCTTTCTATCAGCTCAAGCCAGATTGGCCATTCACCTCTGACTTGTGCCATTCACTGGTTATCTTCTCTTTTTCAGACCACTCTCTGTAAACCCTGGAGATGGTTGTGCAGGAAAATCCCAGTAGATCAGCAGTTTCTGAAATACTCAGACCAGCCCACAACTATGCCACATTCAAAGTCACTTCAGTCTCCTTCCTCCCCATTCTGATGCTCAGTTTGAACTTCAGCGGGTTGTATTGACAATGTCTACAGGCCTAAAAGCATTGAGTGGCTTCCATGTGATTGGCTGGTTAGATTTTTGTGTTAAGAAGCAGTTAAACAGGTGTACCTAATAAAGTGTCTGGTGAGTGTACATGTAAGCTTCAGTTTTTAAGTAAAACATTTAAGAAAAGCAAACCGATACACAGTGCCATGCATACGCACCCTCTGATTTCTACCAGATTGATTGGTGTAAGATTTTAATAGGTTGCACATTGCTCGTATTCTTTGCTGTGTCTGACCTTTTCCCGTTTCTGCTCATTGCTTATGCTCTATATCATGAAATTTTGGCTGTTACAAGACCTTTAATTACAGTAAGTAGCAACCCAAGGGTGCTTCGGTTCAGCCTGGGAGGGCCACAGTGGCTTTAGCTTTTTTGTTCCAGATCAGTTGTTTAATTAGAGGCCGGTCCATGCTAATAAAAAAACATATTTAATTTTATGGCTTGTTCGCTTTTTCATTCTGACACATTAGTTTATTTCTTATATTTTAGATTTTGCCTTTGCTATGATGTCATTCAAATGTGTAGCACCCACATGGATGATGCGATGGCAGCCGTTTGTGCACCAGCCATCACACATTAGGTGTTAAATGGCGAAGAGGTGAGAGAGAAAGACAATTGGGGACAGGGAATGATTAGGGGGCCAGAATGACTAGGACGTGGTGGTAATTTAGCCTGGACATCAGGATACAAACTACTCTTTAGCAGTGCACTGGGGCATTGGGATCCACATTCAGACCACAGGGTAAGCACCCACTGCTGGCTTCACCAACACCTCTTCTAGCACCAGCCCAAGGTTTACCTGGTTGGTCTCCCATCCAAGCACGGGCTGGGCCTGATCATGCTTAGCTTCAGGTGTATGTCCTCTTCTGAACTGCAGGTGGTATGTCTTGATGAACACACAGGTGTAAATGGGACCAAGTCAGATGGTAATTGCTGGTCCCCTTATTTGTGCCTCACTATTAATTAACAGCTTGTTAAAGAAACAAGAAGTAATTACAAATACTCAAAGCACCCATTTAAGACTTAAAGAAACAGAATAAGGTTGGGAACCTTAACAAGCAAGTTAACTAAAACGAGACCCTATAAGAATACATGAGCAGCAATTTTTTCAGCACCAAACAGATGGCAAAAAATGAAGCAGTTAGGTTGGAACAAAAACCTATACCTAACTCCAGTGACCTGTTTCAGCCTGTGCAACCCCAAAAAGGATTTAAGCCTCAAAATTTCACAAACAGCCCCAAAAGAGCAGGGGTGTTCGTTAACCCTTGGTTTCTATTTTATTCAGTTTATTTTTGGTAAATGCCCTTCACTGAGTGCAGAAGGAGAGCAAAGTGGCAAGTTTATAGGTACAATGCAAGTGTAAATTTTAGAAATTACTAAGTACATATATACAATATTCATAAAGACACAGGAAGGTCAAGAACTTTTAAAACTGATTAACGTCAATGGAAGCCAGCAATATCTTTCGATTAATTAATTGTTAATCTATGGCCAGGTGATAATGGAGGACAGAAAAACAAAATTTTAGTTAGCAGCATCACTGGAGAACAACCTCTGGTGTGTCCATAGTTAATTGTAAGAGAAAGTCGGATACAGTCACAGTCCTGGAGACCTCCACCAACTGAATGCCCCTTGGGGGAAAAACACACAAGCCATAAGGAAATATAAAGGGACAGTACACAGTTAACACAATTGCAATTGAAACCAGCAGAAATAACAACACTAGAATCCCTGAAGCCTACGAAAAAAACTCATAATCCTGGCCCATCTTAAATCCCTTCTCACCTCTACATCTGCGTCTTTTGCTTTGTAAATGCGTCGATCAGCATAAGCAGCCTGCTGTTCCACCCCCCTTGACGGAGCTCAACTCGGGCAAAAAGCTTTACCAGCTCAAGCCAAGGCTCGTTATCTGCATGTGAGGTGCCTGGAGTTGTGTAGGGTAAATAATACAGTATATCGTTATTTGAAATACATGCATTTCATGTGTGTTCTGTGTCTACAAAGATCTGGGCAAGTGTAGAATGAAAGGAAATGCTGAACACATACCTAAAGCAGAAATGTTTTTCCATATTATAATGACGAGAAGTGTATAATGTGTGAAGATGTTAGTCCAAATATCAAATAAACGTGCACTTTTATGCAAGAATATAACCAAAGGAAAAAAAAAACATTTAATTTACATGTTGCTGTCAATCAGTTAAAAACCCATGCTCAATTGTCATTCGACAGGGAGTTCACACGTATTCTTGAATGGTGCAGAGGTAAGAACTGACTGACTTATAACCTAAAGGTCTTGGGTTCAACACCGGGTGCTCTGCATTTTCAGTCGTGAGCTGCTATTATTATTATTATTACTATAATATAATACAGACTCAAATGAATGTTTTTAACACCCAGTGTAAATTTTGGCTGCTTGTAAAAGTTAGCGCTTGTTTTTTTATTATTCAGTATTATACTCTTTGTGACGTTCGTGTGGTGGAACGAACTTGCCTCTCCCTCTCTGAGTTGATGGCATTTATCTCCATTCTTTTCACAAGAGCAGCGATGATCACAACTGTGACTGATACCTGCTCAGAACTATTTGTTGTACCGGCAGTCAAAGATACGATGTCCCGTGACCGCTATCAGACTGGACAGAGGACCATAACAACAGACAGCTTCTTCACAGCGTTTTCGCTGGCTAATAGACTGTTGCACACATTAAATGCACGTATTCCAAATAACGATATACTGTGTTATTTACCATATACGACTCCAGGAACCTCACACGCAGATAAGGAGCCTTAGCGTGAGCTGGGAGAACTTTTTACCTGAGCTGAGCTCTATCAAGGTGGGGATGGGACAGTAGGCTGCTTGTGCTGATCGACACAATTACAAATCAAAAAGATGCTGATGGAGAGGTGCGAATGGATTTAAGGTGGGCCGGGATTATGGGTTCATTCGTAGGCTTCAGGGATTCTAGTGTTAAAGAAAAGAGAAATACCTCAATATTAAAACGAACATAATTTCACACAAACACATAAAATACTTCAGATATTTACGGGCAAAATTGTTTTAGTATTTTTGAGAATTTTAGTTTAATAAAGTTTTTAACCATTACTTGCAGTGCAGTCTTTTGAAAACAATTGTAATTTGAATATATTTTGTTTATAGTAACGCACAAATCTACAGTTTGTCAGTCCCCCAATTTTCCCATACACCCTCTTTCGGCCGAGTACTCCTTGTTCTGAGATCACCAGCACTGTACATTAAGATGATGTGGGATTTCCATGGTTGTGCAGATCCCTACTGCCTGAAGAAGTGAACCTGCTATGATATCTTTAAAATGATTTTTCACACATTCCTAATTTTAAAATTGTATTTATATTCATTATGACCCTCAGTTAAAATATTCATCATTTCGGTAGATGTACAGTGAATCAGTTCCGACTAGCATGAAATTTGGTCATTTAATCCTCTCTTACATTTCTAAGTCCATAATTCAATATGCAGCCTTGCTGATGTGCTTTTCCAGTTTGTTCTTTCTTATCATCTAGAATCTGAAACATATATTTTGTTAATAAGAGTTTTAAAAATGAGCTGAAATGGGAAAGGTCTTGTATTTAATCCAATTCTGTTTCATTTTTATTCAAACTGAAGTTTCAATCAAGTCATTCTTTTTTTAAAGAGTTAGTCCATCGATTACTGAGCCAGATGTATCGTCCGATCACACGCATATTCTAACATTTTGTGGTCGGTTTTGCTTTTGATGAAATTTTCAAGTGTGTTATGTGAAGTATTATAAACTGTGGCAGAGTTTAAAGCTGTTCTGTACCTCTTAGTAACACATTTTAACCTGCAATTCACCTGTTCTAACTGAAGATGGCACAGTTTTAGTTCATTTTATTTAGAATAAGTTAGGAGGATGTGCCAGCACTAGGGGGTTTGTGGGCTCTTTACCAATATTCTGTTAATCAAGTGGGCTGTAGTCAGCCTTTGTGTACTGAATTATTTCTATTATAGTGTAAAGAACTACTAGAAGAAATAG
Organism: Polypterus senegalus; assembly: GCF_016835505.1. NCBI lineage: Eukaryota > Metazoa > Chordata > Cladistia > Polypteriformes > Polypteridae > Polypterus > Polypterus senegalus. The sequence continues at coordinate 19,323,507 of NC_053157.1, forward strand.
CAATAAAATATAAAACTCTGGAAAAAGAAATATGATTGAAAACAGGCAAAGAGAAAAAATAGCACAATCTGCACGATTCATGACAGGAGTTGTGGATTGGTAAAAACAGCCATCTGAGAAAATCAAATAAAGCATTGTCATGAAATTAAAAATACAGATTTTGGTTCTTTTTATATAGTGAATCTACACTTATTATACAAACCTAGAATCCTGCAGACATTTTGAAACAGAATATAATTAAAGCATATTTTCTGTATATAGCTATTGATTGTTTTTAAGGCAGCCTGGCAGCACTATAGCCTCATGTATCTTGTGCCCTTCTGCTCCTTCTTGTTGTCTGTGCAGTTTGCATGTTCTTTTCCAATCACCATGCATTTTCCTCCAAGCATTACAGTTTTTCCTTCCATGTCCCCTAAAGACGTGATGTGTAGGTTAACTGGGTAGGTGTGTCAGAGGGCCCTATAAAGGACTGGCAACTTGTCCAGGACTTTTACCTACCTTGTGCCCAGTGCTGCCAGGGCAGGGTTTGCCCACCCCTCCCCTCACCACACCCCTCCCGATGGGCCCTTCCAATCATTGCAAGTATTACTCAAGCTTTGAAAAAGACTACAGTATATACTCACGTGTAAGTCAGGTCTTGAAACCCATAAATCAATCATAAAATCAGCCCCTGACTTATACATCCATTCAAAAATGTGACACTTAAATTTTTATTTATTTATTTATTTTTTTTACATCTTCGTGCAACCTCAAATCTCTCATCAGTTTCTCAGACGCAGCACAGCGCAGTTACAAATTTCTTTCATCATTTCAATGATGTTTAATTTAAAACAAGTTTCATATTTTCTTCTGATCGAACACTCCATCATACATAATGGATGCTCTTATGATAAAGGTGTATGAGGGCGTGAGATACAAAAAACACAAAACAGTGCAAACGTTGCTTCGGAATAGTTCTGGTATTACCGTGTGGTCATGTAGGCACAATACATAGGAAAAAAAGGCTGTGTGCTCCGTGGTTACTCTCTTAGGTGGCCATTAGCATATCATAATCTCTTGGACCAATAGCGCGAGTTTTCTGCATTCGATTTATACTAGCGACATTATAAAATACCGAAAATTATATGATAAAATTAAGTCCCGACTTATCCGTGGGAGAACTTATCCGTGAGTATATACGGTAACTGGCTACAGACTTTAAAACCTTTTAGTGTGTTAAAAATAAACTTACCTGACAAATCACATACATCCAGTGGATTCAGAAATTATTAATACCCCGTCACTTTCTGCACGCTGTCTTGTGTTATAAGATTTAATTTTAAATGAATAAATTTGCCAGTTTAGCTCATCTGTCTACACTCAATAATCCATAATGTCAAAATGTAAACATGTTTTCAGGAAGGTTTTCAAATATGTTAAAATCAGAAACTGAAATCTCTCTTAAAATTCAACAAGAAAATGGTGACCCCACCAAAATGGCATTGAAAATTATCAGTGGGCATTGTTTCATAATCTAAAGGGGAAAAAAACTGAAAATGATGACACTTCAGCTCTGGCTGTGTTCAGTTTCCCCGGTGTGTGCACACCCATTTTTTATTTTTGTACAATCTAAAGGGGTACATACAGCATTGGACTCTGCATAGGCCTGCCTACTAACAGCACTAGCCTTGAGAGTGTGTATGTGTGAGTGTGTGATGCTGCTTGACATAACATGGGCGTGCTGGTAAGTAAAAAGTTGACCAGTTTATCTGCTTATTATTTCTGAAGTTTTGTTAAAGAAATGAGGTAAAGAGAGTCTGCATTTGGGTTTGTTTCTGTTGCTCTGTTTTATCAACCTTTTATACATGACAACAGCTTGTGAGCATTTTGTAAGTGTGTGGGGAAAGAGTTGTACAATAAATGTCCTGCCAGTAGGTAATTTCTTTGTGATTTTCAGGTAATGAAGTTTTGTGTAATTAGGATGTCTTTGTCAAACAACAAAACTTTGGCATAACAGTGTTCTGCAGTACAAGAATAGACATCTTTATATGAGTTATATCTTTACATCCACCTTAATAAAAAGGACAAGTTCCTGTGTGTTTGTCTCTGTCCCTATCTAATTGCTAGGTCTCAGTCATTCCAAAAAGATGGCGCACATCACAAACATTTTTACTAATAAAATGCATTGAATTTGTAATTCCAATAGATGGTGCATCACAAACATAAACACTACATGAATCCAACACCACATGGCATATAACAGAGACATATGCATGGCGCACTGCAAACATTAAAGTTGAGGTCTGTGTTGGTTACTTTGATTTCAACCCTTCTTAGATGGCTAGCACAGCTAGTGTGTTTGTGCATACTGTATATAGGGTATACTTTGTATATAATTTGAGCTTGAGGAGCCTTTTTTGTGAATAAGAGAAATGCTATACTGGGGGATCAAGGATTTTCCCTTACAGTTGTTGAGTGTTTTGAAATTCAGTCCATTTGGATGTGACATAGGCCCCTACATTATTCTTGGATTTCTATTATTAGTATTCACTTGCAGGGGCAGAGGGTTCTGTTAGGGGCAGCTGTGACCTGGTGTTCTTACAAGTGATCTGCCCCCCTCACCTGAAAGCGTTTTCCAAGGGGACTGGAGGTGATTCGGAAAGTGCTTACAGCCTGAGGCTTCAAATTGAATTGAATTGAATTTAATTTTATTACCTGGCAATGTAGTTGCTTGAAATTTCCCTTGGTGATACAATATACATAAATATATCAAAATTGAAATAAGAAGTGGCCAGTGGTGTAATTTCAGTTTTGTAATTTATTCTAGCTGTCAAATTAGAAGTTGTAATCACAGAACTGCATCCAAAAGAAACAAAATGTGTAATTGCCATCCTATTGAAAATGTACTTTATCCATTTCAGGTTTGCAAGAAATGTCCTAGTGCCCCACTGGAAATAAGTGAATTGAAACAGGCAGTAAAATTACATTTCTCTACGGACAACCTTCCTCCCCCAACCAAATTGAAAACATTTTATAAATTCCCATATCTTACACAATATGTCAGGAACTGAATACTTGACCCTTTTGGAGTGAACTCTGAACCAGCCAGCATCAGCTGTCTGAATCCTAGATTGTACAAGTCTGTGAAGTGTTCCGCATTCACATTTTCTCGTTCTCCTGTACACTTAACCAAAGTAAATACAATTAACAGCACAATGTACAATACAATGGGCGGCACGGTGGCGCAGTGGTACCGCTGCTGCCTCTCAGTTAGGAGACCCGGGTTCGCTTCCCAGGTCCTCCCTGTGTGGAGTTTGCATGTTCTCCCCATGTCTGTGTGGGTTTCCTCCGGGCGCTCCGGTTTCCTCCCACAGTCCAAAGACATGCCGGTTAGGTGGATTGGCGATTCTAAATTGGCCGTAGTGTGTTCTTGGTGTGTGGTGTGTTTGTGTGTGTCCTGCGGTGGGTTGGCACCCTGCCCAGGATTGGTTCCTGTGTTGGCTGGGATTGGCTCCAGCAGACCCCCGTGACCCTGTGTTTGGATTCAGCGGGTTGGAAAATGGATGGATGGATGTACAATACATGTCCCCATCCTAGCATTATTTACAGCTGTGCAAAATAGCAATTTATTGTATAAAAACACAAATCTATAAGATAATTTGACAATGCCGAAATCCACTCATGCTCACTAATATATCATGTAAGCCTTTCTTCCATGTCATCTGTTCCCACTACTAGGTAGGGTTGGCGTGCCTGGTCGACCGTCTCCAAACAGCTCGGTCCTGCACTTTCTCTCCAGTCAGACACTTTTCCTTCATATCTTCTTTTATTTTATCCATCCCCCTCCAATTTGGCCTCCATCACTTTCTCTTCCCCAGCACTTACAATACAATACAGTTTATTTTTGTATAGCCCAAAATCACACAGGAAGTGCCGCAATGGGCTTTAACAGGCCCTGCCTTTTGACAGCCCCCCAGCCTTGACTCTCTGAGAAGACAAGGAAAACTCCCAATAAAAACCTTGTAGGAAAATGGAAGAAACCTCGGGAAAGGCAGTTCAAAGAGAGACCCCTTTCCAGGTAGGTTGGGCGTGCAGTGGGTGTCAAAAGTAGAGGGTCAATACAATACAATATACAGAACAGAACAATTCCTTAATACAGCATCATAATAAAAATTTTAGAAGTGCGGTTTAACAGTAGATGATATGACATAATTAGGTTTGGATATTTTTAGAGTCCTGGAGACCTCATCCATCTAGCTGCCTCCCCATTTGGCCATGCCACGGCTGAAACGTTGCTCAGATGAAAGGACCCCTCTTTCCCATGATTCCTGTGATCCTCCATCAGGGATGACTTTACCATAGGCAGGCAAACAACTTGGCAGGTGGGCCGTGGCACCAAATGCCACATTTGGGTACCGAGAAAAGAAACAGAATAGGTGAGGGTTAGTATTCAAATATAATTATCATATTACTTATGTTTTAGTGCTAATGACTAACAACAGGGATGCAGTGTGTACAGTTAATCAGCAGCTCTAGTCAGGATATGCTAAACTGAAGTAGTGAGTCTTCAGCCATTCCCATCACTTTGCCCAGATATTCATTGTCTCTCCTCATCACATGTCCATACCACCTCAACCTACATTCCAGTACGTTCATTGTTGTGTCTTCTTCGTTTGTTGAACTTCTGGTTGTTTCATATAGTAAAAATTATTTTGAGATCAGGACAAAACCTACATGAATCAGAGGCTGAGTTTAATGAGAGTGACTTCAGTAGGAAGGAGACTCTGTATCTAGTAGTTCTTGCTTTTAGTGACCGGTAACATTCATGTGACATTAATAACTGCAGGGTAGGCTTACCCAGGTGAGTGTTGTCTATTTTTCCAGCACGTTTCCTGAGCCACAATGTACACAGACAGGTCCTCGACAGAGCCCAGCCAAGGCCCACAATCATTTCTGCTGTCCAAATGACACTCTGTACTTTGCTTTGAGTGAATTGATGCACTTCCTTATCCGACAGTTATGGAGAATGTGAAGATACTTTTAAAGATGGCTCGATAAAACTGAACCAGCACTATTTGGGACAGGTTAAACTTTTTACTTTGTGGAGGAAACATATACAGTGCTGGGCTCTTTTGATAAGAAAAGTTAAGTTTTTATTCCAGCAAAGATTGTTAATGGTAATGGTACTGAGAAATGTAAATGATTCCACCTGTTGATAGTGCTAGGGGAGTAGGTGGTGAACAGCGTCTTCAAAAATCTACAACCGTTTTCATGTTTTTGGAGTATTTAAGTCAAGATTGTTGGTGCTCCAACTACCTAGCCGGTCATCCATGTCTGTAGTCAGGCCAATCAGGATGGTGCCATTGGCAAACTTTATCAGTGTGACAGATGGATCACTGGATTTGCAGTCAGTGGTGTAGATGGAGAAAATACCTATTGGTAAGGCTAGCAGGCGCGCTTACCATGTGGTCTGAATGTGGATCCCAACATCCCAGTGCAGTGTCGGGGACACGCTGCTGTAAAAATGGTGCCGTCCTTTGGATGAGACCTTAAAACCGGGGTTGTGACTCTCTGTGATCATAAAAGATCCTGGGCATCCTTCATAAAGTGTAGGATGTATCCTGGCTAAATTGGCCTCCGCGGCCTAGTCATTCTGGCCCCCTAATTATTCCCTGTCTTTAACTGGCTATCTCTCTCGCCACCTAATAGCTCATGTGTGGTTAGGGTACTGACGCAAGAAAATGGCTGCCATCTCATCATTCAGGTGGGTGCCACACATCAGTGGTGGTTGAAGTTGCTCCCCACACACTATGAAAAGCACTTTGAGTAGTGAGATAATGTAAAAAATTGTTAATAAAAGAGAGGAGATGGGACACAGCCCTGAGGGAGCCATGTGCTCATTATGGGTTATTGAGTGTAGATTGATGAGTAAAAATGACAAAATGAACAACTTAAAATTAAAGGTTATGTGAAAAGACAGTTTCCCCTCAGGGATTAACAAAATATATAAAAAATATCTAAAACACAATAAAGCGTTCAGAAAGTGAAGGAGTCTGAATACTTTAAGTCCACTGTATTTGGGCGTCCTTGTAATTATCCTAGGTGGGTTTGGGATCTACCTCAAAGGCCCCCTTTGGCCTTCAGTTTATTTGTAAAAGAAGCCTTGCCTTTTTTCATATACAGTGTGTAGTGAGGGATTGTATGGTCTGAGCATCTTTGGCCTATGTAGATTTCAAAGCTACAAAGTGTCAATTCAAGGTTCCTGTGAGATTGATATATATATATATATATATATATATATATATATATATATATATATATATATATATATATATATATATATATATATATATATATATATACTGCTCAAAAGAATTAAAGGAACACTTTTAATCAGAGTATAGCATAAAGTCAATGAAACTTATGGGATATTAATCTGGTCAGTTAAGTAGCAGAGGGGGTTGTTAATCAGTTTCAGCTGCTGTGGTGTTAATGAAATTAACAACAGATGCACTAGAGGGGCAACAATGAGATGACCCCAAAACAGGAATGGTTTAACAGGTGGAGGCCACTGACATTTTTCCCTCCTCATCTTTTCTGACTGTTTCTTCACTAGTTTTGCATTTGGCTACAGTCAGTGTCACTACTGGTAGCATGAGGCGATACCTGGACCCTACAGAGGTTGCACAGGTAGTCCAACTTCTCCAGGATGGCACATCAATACGTGTCATTGCCAGAAGGTTTGCTGTGTCTCCCTGCACAGTCTCAAGGGCATGGAGGAGATTCTAGGAGACAAGCAGTTACTCTAGGAGAGCTGGAGAGGGCCATAGAAGGTCCATAACCCATCAGCAGGACCAGTATCTGCTCCTTTGGGCAAGGAGGAACAGGATGAGCACTGCCAGAGCCCTACAAAATGACCTCCAGCAGGCCACTGGTGTGAATGTCTCTGACCAAACAACCAGAAAGACTTCATGAGGGTGACCCAAGGGCCCCATGTCCTCTAATGGGCCCTGAGCTCACTGCCCAGCAGCATGCAGCTCGATTGGCATTCGCCATAGAATACCAGAATTGGCAGATGCACCACTGGTGCCCTGTGCTTTTTACAGATGAGAACAGGTTCACCCTGAGCACGTGACAGAAGTGAAAGGGTCTGGAGAAGCCATGGAGAACATTATGCTGCATGTAACATCATTCAGCATGAGCAGTTTGGTGGTGGGTTAATGATTGTCTGGGGAGGCATATCCATGGAGGGTCACACAGACCGCTACAGGCTTGACAAAGGCACCTTGGCTGCCATTAGGTATCAGGATGAAATCCTTGGACCCATTGTCAGACCCTATGCTGGTACAGTGGCTCCTGGTGCACGACAATTCCTGGCCTCATGTGGTGAGAGTATGCAGGCAGTTCCTGGAGGATGAAGGAATTGATACCATTGACTGGCCACCACACTTTCCTGACCTAAATCCAATAGAACACCTCTGGGACATTATGTTTTGGTCCATCCAATGCCACCAGGTTGCACCTCAGACTGTCCAGGAGCTCAGTGATGCCCTGGTCCAGATCTGGGAGGAGATCCCCACAACACCATCTGTCATCTCATTAGAAGCATGCACCGATGTTGTCAGGCATGTATACAAGAACACAGGGGCCATACAAAGTGCTGCGTACAATTTTGAGTTGCTGCAATTAAATTTTGGCAAAATGGACTAGCCTGCCACATAATTCACTTTCACTCTGATTTTTAGGGCGTCTTTGAATTCAGGGCTCTGTAGGTTGATCATTTTCATTTCCATCAAACGATGTGGCATCCTCTCGTTCCTAACACATTACCCAGTCTATATCAGTATAGATATCCAGGAGGATTTCTTTTTCCCATTGAGATCTGATGTGTTTTCAAAGTGTTCCTTTAATTTTTTGAGCAGTTTATATATATATATATATATATATATATATATATATATATATATATATATATATATATATATATATATATACTTTAATGAAATCTGTTGGTCCTAGACTTGATTGACCTATGCCATTTACAGAAAGTGGGTGGGTTGTGGTGGGTTTGATTTCATTTCAGTCTTAAAAACTAAAGAGAATTCACAGAAGGAAGGTAACAACCAGTGGTTTTAGAAATGGAGCTCAGCATTCTCTCCACCTGCTTCCTGTCTTTGCCACATTAAGTCTAACTGGCAGCTCTGAGAAATGCTGCTGTGTACATGAAATGATTGGTCTAATTTGTGTTCATAAATTCAGTATTTGTGTACCTGTCGTTTTCACTTTTTATGTTATATGTGTCACAGTATTTGCTTTTTTTATCTAAATGAGATTGATGCCAACTGTAACCCAAAAAAGCTGCTTTTCAAAAGGGCATTTTCTTTGGTGTTTAGAAAATGGCTTACATCAAACACTTAATGCAGTTTATTGATGAACTTGTGTGTACCAGGCTGGCAAGATATAGAAGCTGGCATCCATGTGAAAGCTTATTACAGGTAAAATTCCATCACAACGAATATCTTTACAATGAAATTTTCATTAAAACAAAGTATTTTTATGGTCCCGTCAGCTTTCACATATGATGCTAGTCTGTGGAAATCTCGCTACTACGAAGTACATTCAGCAGATACTTTCATTACAACGAAGTGCCCAAAAGACCTTGAAATACCTGAGTGAATCATCCACAGAGTAGCTAGTTCTGTGGCTGCAGCTCAGTTGTGCACAATGATTCCCCAAACAGAAACATTGTAATTTTTTTTTCTTTCTGTGAACTTTCCTTGTACGGTTTCTTTTTTTTTTTTTTGCCCTTTTTGTTTCCTGCGGTTTTCATTTATACCTTTTGCTTATTGCTCGTCAGCATTTGAAAAACATCCATTGGAATTTAAGTCATTGTCACCCTCCTATAGAAACGGCAGACACAAAAAAACGATAATAGTTCATTTTAGAAAAAAAAACAAAACTTTACATTATTGCAGCAAAAAGAAAAAAGATGTTGCCAGTGAATTCGGAATTTCACCATCGACACTGTCAACTCTCTTGAAAGACCGAGCAAAAAAAGAAGAAAAATCTCGGGTTGCAAATGTATGTGAACTGCTGCATTTGAAGACGTCGAAAAAGCAGTTTTTATGTGGTTCAGTGATGCTCGTTCAAGAAACATTCCTTTTAATGCGGCACTCGTTCAAGAAAATGTGAGGTTTGTAAACTCTCTTGGGACCTCACCCAACTAGACAGCACGCTGAAGAGCGTCCCGAAGTCCTGTCTCCACATTTATGGAAGACTGTTTATCTGTTGCCAGGGCAACAGCCGGCTCAAAGCTATGCTGCATTTCTCCGCCAAAGCAAACAAAAAGGATATCGATGGGTGATGCAAGGAACATTGTACAGTAAATGCAGGTAACAGGATTACTTGATCACTGATCTGCTTTGTCTGTGTATAGCAGAGTGGCAGATCACGCTACAATAAATAGTGTGCCATTCCTGTTTTAAGCTGAATAAAGCTGGTTTTGCTAAAGTACTGGGACTAAGCCTCGTATTTTGGGGTGTAAGACAGGGACTTATAGTGTGACCCGGATCTTTTATGATTTGCTTCTGTGTCGCTTCACTGCAGCGCTATGAGCCTGATGTTGCCCTGCCCCGGCAACTGACAAACAATCTAACACAGACGCTGCAATCGCGCTTTGGGACGCACTTCAGCGCATCTTGCTCATCGGGTGAGGGGTTTCTCAAAAGAGTTCAGCAACCTCACAATATGAAGAAGAAAAGGATGATTCGGCTCCTGATTGATAACTGTGCTACCCACAACATGCTTCCACATTTACATAATGTTGAATTCCTCACTCCAAATTGCACAGCAGTGCTTCAGCCATTGGATTTGGGCATCATTCACACCTGAAAGTGTATCGCAAGGAAATGCTGAGAAAAGAAGCTATTGAAATGATTGCAAACGCCTGGGCGCAGGTTAAAGAAAGCACTATAGTAACAAATACAGAATCTTATTGCAACAAAATTTTCGTTACAACAAAATATTTTTTAGGTCCCTGGGAGTTCGTTGTAACAGAATTTTACCTGTATTTAAAAAAAAAAAAAAAAAGTTTATGAAAAGTTTGAAGTGCAAAGGGAAACGGCTAGTACTCTATATTCATGTCGTGGATGGTTTGATGTGCCACATCTAGGCAGTGTGCAGCATTAAATGAGGCATAGAGGTTGCTGGTTTATACCCTAAAGTAATAGAAATACACAGTTTTCAGGCCACATCTTCAATACTGAGCAGAGTTTGCAGACTTGAATCACGCACAGTTTATAACATCAATGCAGAAAGGTCAGGAGAAGAGTTACATTAAGGGGGTGTCTGATTACTATTTGGCTGTTAAGCTTTGGTGAACTAAATCACCCATATTTTTCAAAATACTTTCTTTCGTTGTTATCCAGAAATTATAAAGTTTTTGGCAGTGAAAGACTCAGCAAGATAAATTGTTGGCCAGCCTTGGCCCTCATGGTAACAAAAAATGGAGTGCTGGCAGATTTTCCTGGTACTCATCACTTTGATTTATCATCTCAGCCTATATCAAGCTGACTGTTGGCCTGAGGGTCTCTTAGAAAACAAAAAAGATTTGAATTTCATCAAGACTACCTGGTTAAATAAAGAAAACAATATTAACACTGAAAAATATTTTTGAGGTGTACACTTTTTTTAATAGGAAAGAAATAAAATTAGATTTGTAATTTAAAAACTGCTTAGTCTAGTAAGGTTAACACACTTACACCCAGGGTGAAAATAATTAAATTTATTCTTAACGATAATGTAAAATCAGGGCATTAATTTAATATACTAGTTAAATGCATTTTATTTTTTAACAGAACTTAAAAAAAAAACATCTGTTTTAATTACCTCATAGTTGCCGTATTGAAGAGACATTGTTTGTGGTCTCTGGCTGTGAGGTAACAGCTTTGTGGAGTTTCTGTGAGACGTCTCGACTGGGTCTAACATGTAAGACATTGTGCTATTAAAAGTAATCAAATGTCACAGTTTTTATTTGAGCTTTGCAGTGGTGGGACACTAATCATTCAGAATTATTCATATGAATATGGTTCTACATATAAAAATATTTTTGTGAAAATATAAATGTTATTCAAAATATGACTACAAAGAAAAACCTAACTTAAAGTAAAATATACTGTTCTGTGATGCCATGGTGAGTTTTGAAAACACAGACCCTAATATTGTGCTCTGATTGGTTCGTTGCTTATTACATGGTCCTTCCCTGATTGGATCATGCATCATTACAATGTCTCATACCCAAACTGATCATGCTTCATGGAAGAAGACTATATTCCAGCAAAACAGTCATAGAGGAGCTGCTTTCCATGGTGTTTGTTGTGTTGCTTACCTGTATGCATCTAAATTGCCTTTTTGTATACTTTGGATGCTGCATACATGGGCAAAATGCAAGTAATTTACAGTTTGCTACAGTTTTGCCACAAATCCAGTTGCCAGCAGTGTAACCATCCCTTCAAGGAAGACAAACGCTAGTGTGGATATAGATAATTTTCTTTTAAAAACACAAGGGGGCTGCGTCCCCTACTCGCTTAGATTATCACTGGTCATTTTTGATAGTAAAAACCTAAATTAAGCACGTTTAGCTAATGGATGGTTTTATGTAATGACCTGGTGATGAAAATTTTTAGTTCAGTCAGTAACTTTATTTATATATATATATATTCACTGTGTGTGTGTGTGTGTGTGTATATATATATATATATATATATATATATATATATATATATATATATATATATATATATATGTGTGTATGTATGTATGTATGTGTGTGTATATATATACACACACATACATATACTTTTCCCTATTCAAAATCCAAAATGCATGTGGGTCCTGTGATGGATTAATTTACTCTAAGTAAGTTTAGTATTTGGCACAAAATGTTCAGTATCTCATCTTTGGTCTGACCATTCCACAGCCCACAGCACTCCTGTTGACATGCCAAGCCGTGGACAGAATGAGGACAGAGACAGTGGCATTGCTCGGTCAGGTAAGAAATATATACATAGCAGCCCTATGTATATATGTGTGTGTGTGTGTATATATATAATAGTATATACAGTATATGTGAATATATAGGTATATAATGTGTGCGCTCGCAGGATTTCCTCATTTATTACTGGTATGTAGGGTACCCCCAGGAAATCTTTCTATCTAATTATACTTTAGCCAAAAAAATACAGTCCTGAGTTATTAGATTTCCATTATAAACTGGGGGTGTTCTTGCTTCTTAAGCACCATGATGCATTGTTAGTTATTTTTACATTAATATCATGTGTTTTACAACCATAAATAACAGAATTAGGATTAGAAATTTTTATTGTCATTGTAATTACAACAAAATTACACTTGCCACTCCAACTGGGTATAAAAAATAAAAATGACACTACTGTTCATGAAACCAATGCTACAACGCATAATTTAAAATAAAAAAAAAAAAAAGTTACTGTAAAAGAATTATTTAAATAGGAAATAATTAAATTAGCCAGTACGTCGTTTAACTGTATATTGTTTGATATTTCATCTGTTCTTCATTTCCTTAGCCTCCCTCAGCAGCCTTCTCGTCACACCATTCCCATCGCCTAGCAATTCCTTCTCCAGCAGCTGTGCCAGCAGTTACAAGCGCCGCTGGCTACGCAGTCAAACCACTAGCCTGGAGAACGGCGTGGTTCCGAGATGGTGAGTGGCACTATCCCAGGACACAGCTAACAGCCAAAAGAAGACTGATACTGCCAAGTAGTATCTGCTGTACACCTGACATGTCTTGTAGATAAATAGCACTTTAGTTGTCCCATGGAGGCCTCCAGGGGGTTTATAATTCATCCAATACCTGAGCGTAGCTTTTTACTTAGCTTGTTGTTTCCAACCCAGTGCACCGCAGTGTAGAAAATCACACTGGCCATCATAGAGTTGTAGAAGTTGTAAAGAATGACACTACACACAAGAAACTAACACAGTCTCCTTAGAAAAAGAAACGGTCTGCTCTGCTCGCTCTTGTATAATTCTGTATTTTCAGACCAGTCTAGCCCGTCATTGATATGGATCCCCAGTTGCTTGTAGCAGAGCACCACCTCCACATCCACTCCTTGAATAGTGACCACACATAGAGTTTCTTTGGTGTGGTGGAAGTCAGTAAGCAGTTTCTTGGTTTTGCTGATGTTAAGTTGCAGACAATTCTCTTTGCACTAAGAAACAAAATTCTCCTCCTGACTCCTCTCCTCTGTCTCTCTCTCCCCCTTTATCAATACACCCCATAAGTGCAGAATTATCTGAAAGTTTCTGCAAGTGATCTGACCTGCTGTTATATTTATAGTCCAAGGTGAGCAGAGTGAAGAGAGAAGCAGACAGGACTGTTTGTTGTGGTGCTCCAGGGCTGTTGTACTTATGTACATGAACAGAAATAAAGACCATGAATACCGTATTCTTTTTAGTCACTGATACATGGGCCAGCATAATTATTGAAAATAATGTTTTCTTCATCCACCTTTGGTAGAATTAATAAACAAATCAGTCTGCAGCCTATCTGAGTTCATCATTTTCAAAATAAGCCATCTGTTTTTCTCCCTTCCTTGGTAGTGATGTTTGTAGTGGTTGTTATTTCCAGAACCATTAAGAAAAATGGCTGCTGACTAGGCTTTCCCCTTTTAGCGTGCGGAAATATATTCATCAACAACAGTTCATTTGGCACAGAAAGTCCTTTTTGTATATCTGTTGTAAATCAAATTTCTAGACAATGCACAAGTAGGAAATTATTTGGGGATTTGCCATTTAAATGATTTCTAGCCATACAAATCTCTTCACAACCATGCTCGTCAGGTGTACCGAAGAAACTTTCAGTCTAACAGATGAAAGCTGTGGCTCCAACCCTGCAATGATTCGGAGGAAGAAGATTGCCATCAGTATTATCATCACTCTTCCCGAGAAAGAAGAAGAGAGCAGGGGCTTCCAGGATTTCTTTTTCTCACACTTCCCTCTGTTTGAATCACACATGAACAAACTGAAGGCTTCAATAGAGAAGGTAGGCACAGCGGTTTACTACCGAGTAGAAAGTGGGAAGAGCAATATAAATTTTAAAGTATATTCCATTGTTTGAGCTCAGTGTTGCTTCATGTTTTAAATTTTACTTTTTGAAAAGGAAAACAAAAACAAGTTGCATTTGAGCCTTCCTGACTTGATCAAGTTGGTTTAAATTTGACAAGGGGGCACATGAACTAATTTTAATAATAGGAAAGGGTCTCTTAGCAAGCGATGCACAGTAATGGATATACAGCACTGAGGGGACTGGGCGGTCTCATGGTCTGGAATCCCTACAGATTTTATTTTTTCTCCAGCCGTCTGGAGTTTTTTTTGTTTTTTCTGTCCCCCCTGGCCATTGAACCTTACTCTTATTCGATGTTAATGTTGATTTATTTTTTTATAATTATGTCTTTCATTTTTCTATTCTTTAATATGTAAAGCACTTTGAGCTACTGTTTGTATGAAAATGTGCTATATAAATAAATGTTGTTGTTGTTGTTTTAAAGTGAATAGGTACACACATTGTAGTCCTTCAAATGTTAAATTAGTAAAATTAAAGCATTACTTAAGATAAGTTAAATAATATGTAAAATAAAGATCATGTCCAAAGAAGTATTTATATAACTTAAATAGTTCTTCAACTTCTTGAAAGCAGCAGTTGTTATATTGTCCCCTAATTTAATGTCATTATTTAATATAATGCATGCTGTATTTTTTATGTTTACCATAGGATTCAAAGAATTAGTTTTATAGGAGAAAAACAACAGCACTGACTTGTCTTATCTGTCTTCTCACCTCATTGCAGGCCATGATTCTTTGCCGGAAGATAGCTGAATCCAGTCAGAGAGTTCAAGTTTACTTATGTCGGGTTATGGATGCTCTTGGTGAATTCAGGTGATTGGTCTCCATATGGAATAAACTACTTGGATTGCTGTAGTACACTATTAGAATACTCAAAAGTTTATTACCTTGATTTTTTTTAGTTTAATTATATTGGCTCTGTCTATCATTCATACTGTATAGTACTTTTCAAATGTGTATTTATCATTTAGCACTTTTCATGTCCACTGTATCTGTAAATCATATTGTCCTCATTGCATCTAACATTAATGCCTTATTCATCATACACCTATCATATATTGCCTTTAACAATAATCTTATACAGTATCTTTAATATCTGTCTATAGATTATGTAGTGTCTGTCCGCTAGCTTGCTTTCATTTTCACACTGAGCAGTCATATAGTGCATTCACAGCACTCAGTCACAGTGCCTTGAATATCTATTAGATTATTTTATACAGTATATTTCATATCTTTGTATTATATGATGTGTTTTATCTATTGGATTGTGTCATCTGTTGTTATTCCTTTCACACCTGTCTGTCAATCATATAGTAACGTTCACAGTCTACTTGTTGATTATATGGTGCCTTTCATATAATCTGTTTATCTTACATTTCATTGTCTGTCTGTCTGTCTGTCTGTCTGTCTATCTTTTTCTTTCTATGGCAATTTACCTGATCATTTTTGACAACCCTATTCAAAGTGTTAGAGGACTATTATCCAGTTAATCTGAAATAACTTTCTTGATTGCTCTGCCAAGTAAGTAAGCAAATATGTTGGACTGTCATTAAAACTACCAATCTGTTCAAAAAAAAAAAAAAATCATCATTAACAATTATCTATCTATCCATCCATCCCATTCATTAGACCAATAGAACAATCTAGACGAGATCAGGCCATTTAGCCTAACAAAGCTCATCAGTCCTATTCACTTAATTCTTCTAAAATAACATCAAGTCGAGTTTTAAAAGTGCCTAAAATCTTACTGTCAACCACACTATTTGGCAGCCTATTCCACATGTCTGTGGTTCTCTGTGTAACAAAAAACTACCCAATGTTTGTGCAAAATTTAACTTTAACAGTTCCCAACTGTGTCCATGTGTTCCTGATGAACTCATTTTACAGTCATTGTCTCAGTTCACTGGACTAATTCTGTTCATAACACTTCAGTCATATCTCCTTTTAGTCTCCTTCACATTGATTCACATCCACAGTTATCAATCATAATATTACTTTTAACACTTATCCCATTATTTTATAAGCTACCATTAATATCTTTCTATAGATTATGCAGGGATTTTCATACCCCTGTCTGTCTTGCATTTGTCTTTCACATATTTTAATCATACCTTCACATCTGTCTATCATAGTGCTTTTTAACATCTATCACATTTTAGCCTCCTAGTCTATTTATATATAAATACAAACACACACAAAAACATACCTATCTGTCCATCTGTCTGTCTGCTTGTCCATGTCATAACATCATATCTACAGTACCTGTATCTACCATTTTGCTTAATTTCTTATTTCTTTTCTCTTTTTGCATTGAAATAGGACAACTGTTTGGAATCTCTATATGGCACCTAGGATCTCTGAGCCAGTGTGGCTAACCATGATGTCTCATACCTCAGAAAAGAAACCACTCTGCCAGCGTTTTATGAAAGAGCTTACTTTGTTGATAGAACAGAGCTCCAAAAATCAGTAAGTGATCTTGGACCTACTGACCTACAAATGTGTCACACGCTTTCACTGATTTCAGAGTGTCTCCCGTACTTTAGGCTGTTATTGAGAAAGCTTACAGTTGTATTAGTTTAAATGTTTTTTAAAAGACAAATCAAAAAAGTAAAATAAAGTTGCATGGTTAAGGAGTTCTGTAAAGACAACAAGTGCAACCTTTTCGTGTTTATAAAAATCTAAACAGAAAAAAACACATTCTAAATAAAAATATAGTCAACATGTGTGTAAAACATGCAAATAAGCATTAAGCTTTACAAGATTTGTTAGGTACTGTAATCACCAAATCAGTTTTTTGTGATTTTGGTATGGCTTGAAATAATGGCAGTAAACATTAAGTGACATACCTAGTCATAGTCTGCTTATTTCCTGGCCCAGACACGTACTGTACAGAATTTGTCTGTCCTCCCAGTGTTTCTGTAGCTTGCCCATATTGATTCCACTTTCTCCCATATCCCAAATGTTTATTAAAGCACCCAGAAAATGCCCAGCCCAGAACTGAATCCAGGTCTCTGGAGTGATGAGGCAGCAGTGCTAACCAATGCACTACTGTGCCATCTTTATTTTAGTTCTCTCATACAGTATATTGTAAAAAAAAGCATGCTTGAATCACATTCTGCATATATTGAAATAAAACCATCCAGACTGCTGTCTAATATCTGCTTCTTCAGCTTTGTATTTGGAAATGTTGTTCAAAGACGGAAAAGAAATGTAATTTATCTGTGAAGTTTACACATTTTATTGTTAGACAACATTGAATCAGAGTGGACGTAATTTCGCTTTTTTGACAAATGTGAAAACTTCCAAGGAAGTTGTACTTTTTATAGAACTGGACATCTTGCAGTAAAAGAAAAGAAAAAAAAACAGCAAAAAGTACCTTTCAGTGTAAGAGAAACATCCTGCTGTATTTAGAAGAATGCTACAGACAAAATATATGCAAAGTATGCTATGTCTATACTACATTTTCGTTTTAAAAAAAGCAGACATTAGTTTTCAATTTTCATCCCCCCCACCCTGGATTTTTTTAACATGTTATTAATTTTATTAAAATTGGATAATATTCCATACAAGCAAGTCAAGTTTAACAAAACTAGGTTTGAAACAAATCAACCCCCACCCATGAGAAAGAGAGCTAGGCCAATAGAATAAAACTTTAGTAATAGTAAAAATATGTAGATAAGTAAATGAATACAAATAGATAGAATTAAAAAGAGGGGAGAGAATCCACTTGCTCAATGCTTTAAACGCCTATTCTAAAATTTTATTGATCAGCCAGGTTTTGAAAAAGTTTTCTACAGATCTTCTAAGTGAGAATTTTAGATAATGTATAAATAACATCAGTTACCCACTGACTAAAGAAAAGTGAGTTTGAATTCTTCCAGTTGAGCAAAATAAGCCTAAGTGCCACCAGCACCCTGGCATTTTTAACCCTTGAAAACATAAACTTCAGAAAAAGCTCTTTATGGTTGTATACTTTTGAAAATTTCAGCTCAGCGTTGCAGTGCAGATGGGTAAAAACATTGACTTTTGGAAACAAAGACTCTAATCCCGTTCAGATTTGTTCCTGCTTATAGTGTAGCCTTTCTCTGATTAAATCCTTCCAAATACAACATCTCATCCCCTGATTGGTCCCCCTTCCCAGAAGACTATATTTAAACATAGCAGACACAGAAGAGTTGCTTTCCGTGGCGCTTGTGTTGCGTACCTGTGTGCATCTGAATTGTGTTTTGTACAGTTTGAATGCTGCATACATGTCCAAAAGACAAATTTGCTGGTCACTACAGTTTTGAGGTAAATCTCATAGCCGGCAGCATTACCATCCCTTCAAGGAGGAAACTTTTCTCTTCCTGTTTCTTCCTGTCCATGGCCATCATAAATGAACGGCCTCATCATTTGCGTTTTCAGTCATTTTAGTGTGAATAAAGATACTTTTCATAAATGATGTGAAATCGTTAGTGTGGACAGAGATTTTTTTTTTTCTTTAAGTAAAAACATAATAGTGTGCACATAGCCCTGGCTATTAGATTAGATTATATAAAATTTATCTTACCCCTCTGCTAAGGTAGCAAATGAGAGAACTACTTAATGGATTTAGATCGGGTTTTTTTCTAGAATTTGCTTGAACATTCTGCTTGATTTTGCGACTTCTCTCATCGTGCTAAGAATCATAGTTCGCTTGCAGGAGTGATATACTGTATCTGCGTTAATGCAAAACAGAGGCTGTGAGGCAAGGAGGGGGCAGTGTGACATCAGGAGTGGGGAGCTGGGCAGGGCCCTCCTTGTCCTGTTTCATTACTACACGGGAGGAGCCATGGGGGACGACTACTAAATTAATAAATATATATTGTGCACAAATTTCAAAATTAACTTGATGAGTACGTTGGGAGGAAGCATTGAATTTCCTGATAACAGTGGACAGAAAAGACCCCCAGAGGTGCTTCTTAGCACAAGAGAGTGCCCCTTGGAGGGCATCTTTCATGATGGTGTCTAATTTTTACCACCATCCTCTTCCAATGTGTCCAGGGTTTCATCCTGTGATGGGGAAGGCTTTCCTAATATGGGAGGAAAACTAAAGTAGTTACATTTTTATCACTTATAGATAGCACACTGAAATTCTTGCTTGTGTATTCCATTTCATAAGACTTATTACCACTTCTGGTGCCAGTAAAATCCAATAAAACTTAAAAAGGTTTTATTATAAAAGTGAGGGGTTGGGATCAAGAGAAGTAGTAACAGTACAACCTAACCCAAATAATCTGTGTGCCACTGTGACATTGTGGACTGATTAGTGGGCCTAACTAACATATGGGGTGCCTACAATGTACTCAGAACAACACTCTTTACATCTTCATTGTTGGCATACTAATATGTCTCATTACCCTTTTGTAAAGCCCAAACACTGAAGTCCAGTAGACCCTTCATCAAGTTTTAAGGAAGATCAGTAAAGTCAAAGTTGGGCCGCAGAGAAAGCAAAGAAGCATGCAAACTCTACATATGTTGCGTCTGAGCAGTAGTTTGAGCCCAGGACTTTGGAGCTGTGCCACCATGTGTTAAGTAACATTACTGACCCTTTTAATGATAGGCAGAATTAACTATTTTATTTTAGACATTAGTGATGTTTGAATCGCAATTCTTTTTATTTGAATTATCTATTAAATTAGTTAAGTTTGTTCAAATTGTTTAATTGCACCTTTCTAGAACAGGGCCACCACCAAAATAATATTAATATTTGGCTGTAAATGCAGAATAATACAGGTACATGAAATTCTCATTTTGGCTTGTTACTAGTTTATTAATGATTAGTTGTCTTTGTTCCTGTTTGCCCTCAAAAAGGTTTCTGTCAGCTTTACTAACAGCAGTTCTAACCAACCATCTGGCCTGGGTTCCAACTGTAATGCCAAATGATCATCCTCCCATTAAGGCATTCTCCGAAAAGCACACCTCACTCTCTGTGGATATGCTGTCCAAATCTCACCCTTATAACCCACTCTGGGCACAGCTCGGTAAGTCCAATGACAGACCTTTGTGTAGCTACTCTGTTTGTATGGCCTAACTACTCTAACCAATGGAAGTTAGCCGGACTGATGTGAGTTCTTCTCTCTCCCTCTCTATGTTACATAATCTTATTTTGCATGTTACTATAGAACAATGCTGCCCTCTTGTGATGGTTATAATGTCATTGCTGAAATTGTAAATGGTGTGCGCAAATGTAGGCTGTGTTTAAGAGTAGAGCAGATATCCCACAAATTAGCCCTAGTATGGGTGTCCTGACTTATTCCTAAAAGTCCTCATTTGTTACATATTTTACATGTCACTAACTTCTTATTGAATTACATTCTGTATATTCTTGCAGACAGAACCTTGATAGATGTTTAGCTTTGCCCGGCATTTTATCACCAAAAGAGCTGTGTTTAAAATAAACACAATACTTGACCAACTGAATTGTGTGATTTCAAAGCTCATACCAGTGTCAATATGTGTGTGGTTGCAAGATTGCTTACTTTAAGGGCATAGGTAGCCTGCATGGAAGCTAAGGACTGTCACGATTAGGATTCTTCATGGATGTTATTTGAAACCACAAGAGCAGGCACTTTTTTTTTTTTTTTTAAATTATATAAAAAATGCTTCACTTAAGAACATAGTTGACTGTGGCAAATTAATGTATGCCATGATTTGAAAAAATAACTCCACTTGAAAAATACCAAAATTATCCTTTTATTGATAAGTAATCACCCCCTTTGTTTTAATAACTTTCTTGAGAAATCACACTTAGTACATTAACATGGTAGGTACAGTTAGGTCCATAAGTATTTGGACAGTGATGCAATTTTCATAATTTTGTCTCTCTGCGTCACCACAGTAAATGAAGCAACCAAGATGTGAAGTGTAGACTTGCAGTTTTAATTCAAGGGGTTTAACAAAACCATTGTACGAGCCATTTAGATAAAACAGCCGTTTTTATACGTGGTCCCCCTCCTTTTCAGGAGCTCAAAAGTATTTGGACAAATTAACATAATCATAAACATAAGGGTCATTTTAAAAATTTGGTTGAAAAACCTTTGCAGTCAATGACTGCCTGAAGTCTGAACCCTTACCCTTCTCCAAGTACTGAGTTAACACCCTAGTGATGCTTTGCCAGGCCTTTACTGTCTTCAGGTGCTGCTTGTTCATTGAAGTTTCTGCCATCAGTTTTGTCTTCAGCAAGTGAAATACATGTCCAGTTGGGTTGAGGGTACTTGAATGACTTGGCCATTGACGAATATTCCACTTGTTTGCCTTCCACTTCATTGCTTATTCCACTTGGCTTGCTGTCATAATATGATTTGGCTCATTGTCCATCTATACCATAAACATCAGCTATCAGTTTTGTGGAATTTGGCTGAATCTGAGCCAACGGTATAGCTTTGTACACTTCAGAATTCATCCTGCTAGTCCTGCCAGCAGTCATATAATCAATAAACACCACTGACTGACTTCCATTTGCAGTCTGTCTTGCCTATACCATAACACTGCCTCCACTATGTTTCACAGATGTTGTGGTATGCTACAGATCATGAGCCATTCCTTCTCTTCTCCATACTCTTCTTTATCCAGCAATCTAATTCATATTGATGTTAGTTTCATTTGTCCAAAGAATACTGCCAGCTGTCTTCCTATCAGAGTTTCTTCCAGTTTCCAATTGCCTTTGGATTTTGTAGGACACTACTGTACTCACTGACAGCTTTGATTGTTTTGCAATTTCACTAAATGAAAGGCCTATATGCTCTTCTAGGGGTAATAATGCTCCGTCTCATTTCATTTGTTAATTGCCGTTTTCTTGGCATTATCACTGGAATATTGCCCAAGTTGTACTTCACAGTCTGTTCCAACTCTGCTTTAAGACAGACAGAGGTGTTTTTAAGTAATCAATAGAAGTAGGGACACCTGTGTAAATTGTTTGCTTCAACTTGTAAGGCTTCATTTTACTTTTAATTTCTGCAGAACATCAGTAGGTTGTAATTTATTAGATGTTTCCTGAAGAAGGCCCATTTGTAAATTTCTGAAATTCTCTCTCTTCAGTTTTTGCTAACCTAAACTTTAAATTTAAACCTCTGGCGGTTTACTGCTTACCTTTTCACCATTCTAGTTCATTCCTTGCATATCAACTGATTATATTTGAAGAAAAACTGGAAGATTTAAGGTGTTCTAAAACTACTGTATAATGAAAGCCAAAATGCTGAGAATTTCATAAACGCTTTAGTTATTCTTCTTCTTAGATGGATCTGTTAAAACTCATTGATTAAATGCCACCCTTACTCTGTAGTTCTAGCGTGTGGTGACTTCAACTAAGGGGAGCTTCGAAAAGGAACAATGACAAACTTCCATCAATGTGTGTCATGTTCCATACATGGACTCGACAAGTTGGACCTTCTTTATTCAAATAATGTTTTTAAATGTAAACCTGTGGCACAACTGGGCAGATCTGAACAAAATCTGATCCATCTTATTCCCACCTACAAAACCTGTTATTAAACAAGAAGAGCTCTCTCATCATTCTCCAAGCCAGACGTTCTTGTGTGTATTTGGGTGGTTGCTGTTTCTTACTGTATTTCTATTTCTCTTGTGCTTCTGTAAAGGCTTAATTCCCACTTGATGGCAAACAAAGTATTATCATATTATCTGTATATCTAATCTCCACCCTTCCTCTTCCCTTTAGGCGATCTTTATGGAGCTATTGGCTCTCCTGTGCGTCTAACACGGACAGTGGTTTTAGGAAAGCGTCGAGAGCTGGTCCAGAGAGTCTTGTACATCCTTACTTACTTTATCCGCTGCTCTGAACTGCAAGAAATCCATCTGAGCACATCTGAGAAAGCGGAGCAGGATGAACATGTTTCTCCTGGTACTAATTTTTTTACCACATTGGAGAAGGGTGAGGTAGAAGAATCAGAGTATGTCGTAGTCACTGTCCAGAATGAGTCTCTCCAAGAAACCACTGACAAACTGAGAGAAAACTCCAGAAAGCTGTCTGGTAACTCTGATGTGCAGTGTGTTGAAAATTCCACCTATTTTAACAAACCCCGAAAAAAAGAGCTACCTGTTGACTGTGACACAGACAACTCCGATCTTTTGGACCCTCAGGAAGAGCATCCTGTTCTTACCAGTGATGACGGCTTACAAGTCTGCCGACAGGTCACAGGTATCCCACAAGAGGTGAAAAGGGAAACTGTAATCAATGTAACTGGAGCAGCAATGGCTGGGTTTCATGCATTCAAACATTCGGATTGCTCGAACACTCAAACCTTGGGCAGTCCTAAAACCTGTAGAACCCTCTCACAAGCTCTGCCTTGTCCAGGAGCGTCTGTTCGGCAGAATCCCTATTTCCAGAAAGTAACATTTAAAATTGGAAGCTCTCTGTCTCCTGACTCTGATGTCGAGAGCAGAAAGAAGGAAATGGATATAAGCTACCATGAATTTAAGGAGAAACACTACAAAGATAACCGTCAAAATATCAAAACTGATGAAGGGGGTCACCATCCAGTTTCTACTTTGGGGCAGCAGTCAACTAGCGTCCCCTGTGGGGACTTGAATGACAATGATGGAGAAGTCACTTTTAAAACCGAAAGAGACTTACCCAGAAACGAGAGTTCAGACAGTGCCCTTGGAGACAGCAGTGATGAAGAAGCACCCCAGGATTCCTCATTGAAGCAAAAACGTGGCAAAAAGTGGAAAGAGAACCATGAGGAGTTTGAGCTGCCTCTTCCCAGGTAACAAAAATTAAGTTATGGTTTCTACCTAAAATTGCTGATTTGGAGGATACACAACACTCTGGGAGTACCATATTAGGTTTGTTGTCAAACCCATACCATATATTTGGTGTCTTGCTTATTTATTTTCTCATGTTGGACATTTTTGTTCTTGATTGTTCGTTGTGAATAGAAAATGCATTTATTTGCTTTTCTACTTTTGTTAAATGTGTTCACTATCTTCGAATTCGGTTTGTATGATCCAACTGGGCTGTCCAACTGCTGCACTCCCTCGATTGTAACTTTTGTACTCGGTGAAGATTTTGGCTTTGGGTCTACTAGCAGACAGACATCTAGAAAAAATTGAGTGTTGGTATCTACCAAATTTTGCTTCATCAGAGGATGAGCACCACATTAGGTTTGTGTTCTAACCAAAAGCATATATTTGTTACTGCGAGTTTAGGACAAACTAGTTTAGGCTAGGCCAAGTCAGTTTGTCCGAAGTGCAATAGGATGAACCAGTTTGGCCTAGTCTGAACTAGATTATCCTGAAATCAATGTAGAGCTCCCACAACACATTGATTTGGCCTAATCTAAACTAGTCTGGCCTGCAGTCGTACTAGAATAAACCAGTTTGGCCAAGTCAGAAGTGATTTGTGTGATTTTTAACATTAAATATGTCTGATCCTGCAAATTCGAGGAATCCTTGTCCATGCCCCTTTCATCCCTGCATGTTTCGCAGTGCACCGCCACCACTCCACAATGAGCCGTAAATTTGCAGAGTGTTCAAGCGGTTTATTCATTTCGTTTTTTGCGTGTTTGGCTACATGTGTTTTATTCGTTTTGATCTTGCATGTTTGTTTTGTTTGTTTTATTCTTTTTGTTTTTTGTGTTTCTCATCATTCTGGATGAGGCTTCGACTAGTGGACAAAGGTATCAAAGGGGGTGGAGAGAGATTTTGAAAAAACGAAACAAAGAAATTTACTCATTTTAATGTGCTTACAAAAGACAGATATTTAGAACTTATACAAGTGATGGAGGAGGCTGAAAAAGCAGAAAACACTCCTACAACAAAGAAGGTTAAATGATTTAATGTACTGGAAATTGGAGGCATGACTAGCCCAAATAGGCCGAACTAGTTTAGACTTAGACAAATCAGTTTGTCCTGGAGTTCTGCACTGATTTCAGGAAAATCTAGTTTAGACTAGGCCAAACCAATTCATCCTATTGTGCTTTGGACAAAACTAGTCTAAAGCAGCTTGATCTTCAAATCGGGTTTGGCTGGTAACTTTTTGAAAGAAAAACTGATAAATAGCATATATAAATAACAAGGAATGGATCAAGAAGGAGAGGAGAGGTCTTGGTTGTATAAAAAAAAAAATTTAAAAAATGCTGAAATGTCTAGGCCTGCTTTAGGTTAGTAACGTGTCATTTTTGTCCCTAAACAAAATCAAGTTTGACACCCCTGTGGTAAAAATCAAATAGTTTCGGGTTTATAAAGCAGGATCCCATTTACTAAAGAACTAGTAGTACATTGTGGTCTGTCTCTCTATCTCTCTATTATATAGTGCCTTTCATATCTGTCTGTCTATATGTCTCATACCATGGTGGATGCTGGCTTTTGGACCTGATTGGACCTGACACTGATAACAGCTTAGATGGTACTCTTTGACCCGGAAAACAAAAACTATTTGAAATGTTGACTGGTCAAACCACAAAACACAATTCCCACTGTGCTACCTTCCATATTAGATGAGACTGAGCCCCGAGAAACCTACAGAGCTTCTGGACATTGTTGACGTATGGCTTCTGCTTTCCATAGTAAATCCTTAACTTTCATGTCTGGGTGCAGCAGCAGATGGCGTTCACTGACAAAGATTTACTGAATTATTCCCAAATGTCGGGCGGAATGGTGGCTCTGAAGCTATGGGTCTGCGCTGGTATCCCGAAGGTTGCCGGTTCGAATCCACGTCATTGCCAAAAGAGATCCTACTCTGCTGGGCCCTTGAGCAAGGCCCTTAACCTGTAATTGCTCCAGGGGCGCTGTACAATGGCTGACCATGCGCTCTGATCCCAAGGGGCATGCGAAAACTAACAAATTCCTAATACAAGAAATTGTACAAGGCAAAATAAAGAACAAAAAAAAAACAGTGTCCTGACGTCCATCACAGACTCCTGATAGGTTTTTAAGACAGTGACGTCAGAGAGATCAGAGATCACACACATTCAGAAGTGGTGCCTTGCCCTTTATGCACTGAGATTGACCAAATTCCTTGAATCCTTAATAATATTGTGTACTGTAGAAGGTGAAATGCCTAAAATCCTCCTGATTTCTCGTTAGAAAAACATAGTTCTCAATGTGCTGGATTTTTGCTGTTGCATCTATTGGAAAATAGCGAGGCTTGACCCATACTTGAAGGACTCGGCCTGTTTTTTGGAGGCAACTTTTCTTTTCTTTTCTAGAACATGGTTGTCTCACCTGTTTCACTTCACATTCTTATTTGAACTTCTCACATCATTATTAGCCCTAAACTACCCAGCTTTTTTGGAATATATTGCAGGCATCAGTTTCATAACAAACATATATCTTCAAAGAACAATTCTGCTGCTGAGGTAAAACATGAAACTCCTTGTCTTTATGATGTTTATGTTTGAATACCAGTCAAAGCAAGTTTACAAATCCCCCCTTTTTGTTTTTTAAGCATTTTCCACATCATGTCAATGCTTTTGGAATTTGGTTTGTCTTTACCTTGTATGCAAAACTGGTTAAATGTCTTTGTAAATGTTAGATTGCCTTATAATCTGTACAAATGAATGAGTTTTAATAACTACTAATAATGAAAATGGAGGAGTAAACTGTGTCAGTCTCTTTCCATCCATAATTTAGTATTCAGTCCTCTGTTTTCAGTGTTTGTTCTGCTTCTCAAGTTCAGAGTCATAATTTTAAACCTGTTTTGCTAGTAATTTCAAGTATTTCATAATGACAAGGGTCTAGGTTTACTTCTCACAATTCACAATACTAATGCATCTAGTTCTCTGTTGTAATTTTAAGGAAGTAGCAAGTATTTTAAGTAAAAAGCACTGTCTATTTCAGTAATTGTTTCAACATGAAAGCACCCAAACACGTGTTTTGTGGTTTTACTGACTTCTTGTAGTGTATTCTATCTGTAAATGTCAGGAAACTGCGATTATAAATAAAAATGTAAGATTTCATCTTACCTGTTCTAAACATGCATGGTGCTTTGTTCATCCAGAAATTGCTTTTATAAAAAGGCTCAGAGTATGAGTTAGAATTTTATTTAAAAAACTACACATGGCAACATTTGTTTATTAGGGGATTCAGTCTTCAAAATTTAAAAGTATATAAGATGAAATAATAAATCTTAAAATATTACAGGGTGGTGTGATGGTCTTGAGGCTGACACTGCCATTTAATTCAGTACCCATGGATTATCTTGTTGAGTAATTGTTGAAACTGAATCTACAGTATATAATAAAACACTCAACTGTGTATGGTCCCTCAAAGCAGTTTGATTGGTCAGTTTGGCTTTGGTTCCTCAGTCAAACACGAATGAGTCTATGCAAGGAAGGCCGAAGCAGGATCGCAGACAGTAACCTTCAGACACGTGAGGTATTCGCAAGAATATTGATGGTGTTTTCATAGCTGGTAATGGGGGCCCATCTACCATTGGTGGGTGTCAAAAAGCAGACAGGAAGGGAAGCAACATGCCTCAAATTGTTAGGAATGTGAGTAGCAAGCATTATGGGAACACAATCAAGAGCCAAGACAGGCTAAGGATACTGAAGAAAGGCGTAGGACAAAACCACTGAAAGTAAACATAAGGAAAGAGATATCAAATATTTCAAAATTTACTATATTAGCTGTATTTGACAGGTTATGTAGCTAATAGTTAATGAAAACTATAAAATAACAAAAAAAAAAAAAACTTTGTAGGGGTGTGTCCAGCAGGGTGGTGTTAGCTTCATGTATCAACCATATTAGGTGTTGGAAAATTCACTGTGGACAGGTGGTTCTGGCATAACATTTTAAGACTTCTAGTCCAAGGGGACATGAGAGTACACAGCTGGAAATAGCAGGGAATGAGAAATTGGACAACTCAATGACAATTGTCCAGCATATTTTCACATTTTCACATACATACATAAACATATTGGGACAACCAATGGCAGTGCTACTCTACAGAGCCAGCCAGTGTTGTTGGATGCATTTCAGGTCCATGAGCTCAGCTACATCCACTAGCCTTTT
The DNA here is from genome assembly GCF_016835505.1 of Polypterus senegalus. NCBI lineage: Eukaryota > Metazoa > Chordata > Cladistia > Polypteriformes > Polypteridae > Polypterus > Polypterus senegalus. Next base: position 19,351,632 of record NC_053157.1, read on the forward strand.
TTCTTTTTTCCATTCTGTCATAGTACATAAAACACAAGATATTACACTGAGCCTGTCTTCTGTTTGCAAAATCCAAACCCCCCATGTTTCTTTATTCTTTGTAGCAGCATTGTAGGCATTGTATCACCCATGTGAGCGCGCACTGGCTTTCCCCTCTCACACACACAGAACCCGCATTTGTGCAAGTTGCAGACTGTTTGGACTGCATTTCTGGGAGCGTCAAATTACATGAATGCTTTGACTGCCTGACTTGCTTAGATTAACTAAATAAAGTCTACCACTAAAAAAAAAAAATCATGTATTGTGACAAGGCCTTTATAATCTATATATATATATATATATATATATATATATATATATATATAATTCACTAAGGGCACGCAAGACGGTGAGCGCAAGCAAGAGAGCCATGCCCGTCAACTGCGAGAGCCCCACCCGCCAACTCTAAGGGCAAGCAAGACAGAGAGCCACGCCCGCCAACTCACAGAGCCCCGCCCACCAACTCTAAGACCATGGGATACGCACAACAGAGCCCCGCCCGCCATATCTAATCCTACTTCCGCGTCCACTGACGCTCTCCATCAAACAGCAATAATTAGCAAACAAAGATAACTGGCAGTAACAATGCAAAATTCACAATTGGTATGCCAGTTTGAAAAGATAAGTTTTGAGGGTAATTTTAAAATGTGTTATTGAATCGAGCTGATGTATATAAGAGAGAAGAGAATTCCCGAGTTGAGGAGCACTATGAGAGACGCTCGAACTCCCAGAGCACAGAGTTTGATGTGTGGTGCAGAAAGTCGAGCTGCAGATGAGAATCTGAGTGAGCGAGACGAGTGTCAGTCTGTAGGAGATCAGTGAGGTGGTGGAGAGCTTTAAATGTTCAGAGCGGTATTTAGTATTGTATTCAGTAGTTAACAGGGAGCCAGTGAAGTTGAGAGAGAATAGGTGTAGTATGTTCAGTGGATTTAGAACAGTAGATTATTATCCTGGCAGCAGAATTTTGAATAAATTGTAAGCGATGGATACGTTTTTGTGGGATGACAGATAGAATAGCATTACAGTAATCTATACGTGAGGTGACTCGGGCATCCATCCATCCATCCATTTTCTAACCCGCTGAATCCGAATAGGGTCACGGGGGGTCTGCCGGAGCCAATCGCAGCCAACACAGGGCACAAGGCAGGAACCAATCCTGGGCAGGGTTCCAACCTACCGCAGGACACACACAAACACACACACCCACACACCAATCACACACTAGGGCCAATTCAGAATCGCCAATCCACCTAACCTGCATGTCTTTGGATTGTGGGAGGAAACCGGAGTGCCCGGAGGAAACCCACGCAGAACATGCAAACTCCACGCAGGGAGGACCCGGGAAGCGAACCCAGGTCCCCTAACTGCGAGGCAGCAGCGCTACCACTGCGCCACCGTGCCGCCCTGACTCGGGCATTAACCAATACTTTAGTAGTGTGTTGCGTAAGAACAGGACGAAGTCTAGAAATGTTTCGGAGATGGATGTATGCAGTCCGAGAAATGTTACTTATATGGGAGGAATTATTTAATAATAATAATTAATATTATTATTTAATAATTGCCATTATTAGTGTATAAATGGATATAAATAATTGCATGTAAACGATTCGCCAAAATCTGTTGTATGTAAACGATACTTTTTAAAATGTTATTGTTTTTTCATCAGAAAACCCAGTTTCCATGTCTACCTGTATTAGTTTAAATGGCACTTTTATCACTCGCAATAGGGCGGACGTGCTGACTTATCGTGTCGACTGGGCAGCACAGTGAAAGCGGCGTCTATCTATATATGTCTATGTTTTCCGTAGCCTGCTACAGGAAGGTACTCTCTCGACCGTTGGCATTGGTTTCGCTCCTTGCTATTTTCATTATACTGCGATGGTGGTTTCCTAAGTCTTTGTTATACTGAATTCCTTTCTCACTGTTTTCCGTTCCTATTCTTACACCACCGTATGCTATGGCGGGCTTCGGCCAGTACTCGTTAAAAGCCATAACAGCAACAATATAACATCGAAAAAAATGAAACCATCACAACACAAAATTATTTTATATTTAACTTGTATGAAAAAATCATTGAGCATAATGTACCAAGGGTTCTACCAGGAAAACCTGACTTGAGGTTTGATGGACAAATGCTGCTGTTAGCTCAGTTTCTCTCGGTGCTCTGGCCGTTAGCTTCTCCAGGCACTGTCAGAACCTACAGAAATATGGAAGGGTGAGGTGTGGGGGGCACTTCCAAAGTCCTAGAATTGAGGGGGTCGGCAAAGTGTTGCTCCAGGGTGGCTGGGGTACAGCTGTTATGGTGTTTCAAGTATGAGGGTATGGTAATGCTTGTTATAACATTTTTATAACATGTTTTCTTTCATTAACCAATCGGTGTTCAACTTGCGGCTTGGCTGCCTTTTGCTAGAAATTTCTGGAAACAAAGAATATTCTCAGTGTTTCTTCAGTGGACTTAATTTGGTTTTCCTGATATTGATCAACAGGAAAAGACTTTAATGGCAAAGTGAAAAACATTACCCATTACTAATCAAGCATTTCCGAGTAGGGAAATGGCCCTAATGGGCTAAAAAATCTCAGATTGATACAAATATGGTCCTGCTCTTAAGAGTGTACCATTGCCACACCATTGCATCCAAGAAGCACTTCCAGGTAAGGTGGAACAGCCATAAAATAAGGGAGTCCCCTCCTGGAAGTGTCCTCTGAAGGCCCACAGGGGAAACCAAACAGGGCTACCCACTGGAATTACTGTTTCCATGTAGCCCTGTGGGAGTCCAGACTGGAGGCATACCAAAGGCACACTACCACCTTAGCTTACTGGGAGTAGCAGTCCAACCATGTCTGTCTGTCCATCCATAATGACAAGAGGGCCAGTCTACCTGTATCCATCACATTTTATATACAAAATTAGTCACTGTTGTTAATAATACTGATATGAATACCTTATTGTTGTTATTAAAATGGCTTAAATATTAAGATATAATATTGTATTAATACTAAGGATTCATTTTATAGTAAACTAGAAATGTTTATTTCTTATGTAACAAACATTATATCAAAAACCATAAAAATTGATTGATTGGATGGATGGATGAATGGATGGATAGACAGATAGCTAAGGCATTATTCATCGTCAGGTGTCCAGCAGCTCAAGCACATCAATACAAATTGTTATAAATTATTTAGAAATGTCAAGGAGAATAAATCATAAATAAATAGTAAAAAGCATAAATGGTCAACAGAGTTATAATCACAGCAGTAGGAACAAATCATCTGAAGCTTCTGTTCTTCAGTGCAGTGAGAGAAGACGTCTACATGTTTACTTCTCTGATCTGCCAAAATGTGGAGAGGGCGACTGCTGTTGTCAAGAATGGCCTGTATCTTTCTCACCATACACCTTTCTACCACCATTGCAACTGAGTCCAAAGTCCTACCCAGTGACTGAGCTGGCCTTCTTCACCAGCTTGTCCAGCCTCTCTCCCCAACACACAACAGCAAAAAGAGGACACTTGTCTGGTAGAACAAAGACAACATTTCACTACATATGCTGAATAATCTGCGTCTACTGAGGAAAAAGAGCCTGCTCTGAACCTTTCTGTAGAGGGCATCTGTGTTCACAGACCAGTCCAGCCTGTCATCAAGGTGGGCACCTAGATATTTAAAAGTCTGCACCACCATCTTATTGGTCTTCATCGTTTTTTAGAACCAGGCCGTTCTTATTGCTCCAGTCATATCCCTGTATTCCCCTTCCTGCCCATTCCTAATACATGCCACGATAGCTGTATCTACAGAGTACTAGTATTTAAAGTCTGCAGTGTATAATGTGATCAGGAATGGGCCCAGAACAGTCCCTTGTGGGGCCCCCAGCATTGTTCACTACCATCCTGGTGATGCAGTTCCCCAGTTGGACAAACTGCAGTCATCCGATCAGGTAGTTATGGATCCAGGAGGAGGTGAATGAAGGTGGAATCCACACCATTTTCTCCAGTTTATGTTTAATAATGGAGGGTTGGAAGGTTTTCAGTGCATTTCAAAAATCAAAAACAATCCTCACATAACCACCCAGTTTATTCAAAAAGGTTAAAATAAAGTTTAGAAAATGGGGTAATGGCTATTATTTTAGTCTCCTGGTGTATCAGGTGTATGGGCAGCTTTTTAAAATTGTATTAAACCCGTGGGTGATCTGGCTCACAGGATCCTCATTGTTAAAGACCCGATTGGCAGGACCAGGCCAAGAGGATGCCCACATAACCCCTGGGTGTGGCAGATGGTCATTTCCATTTGGTGGGACTGGACTGCGTGTGTCTGCCCTGGAGGGGTTGCCAACCAGAATCCTGAGCTGTTTTGTCGTGTGGTTGGGTGCATCAACACGCTGTACCAGTGCATGCTTCCCAGCCTGACCTGACCTGATTAAATCTGAAAATTTTCAATAAGCTAAGCCACACATTTCTATGGGTTTGTTTAATGCACTTTGCACTAATTTTAAATGGGTGATGCCAGACGTTCGCTGGCATGGCTTTCAGCAGGTGCACTGAAGCAGCGAAAGTGAGGAAATCTATTTTATTACTGCTGTTCTTTCAGTGATATTTAAAACAAAAAGGAAGGAAGAGCCGTACTAATAACGAGAGAAGTCCGTTTGACCAAAATTCTGACCTTTAAAAATATCCCTGGGTACAAAGTGTTGTGTTTGCAGCAGAGCCCCTGTTCTATTTAAAAAAAAAAAAAAAAAAAACAAAATAAAACTGCAAACTAAAAGGAAAGCGAGTCTCATTCTTACGCAGCTGAGCACTAAACCCGTCCACTTGACTTATTTATGTGGTCTGCAGCACAGTGCAAAACGAAAACCACATGCTATTTTTTTATATCCGAGGCACTTGCAAATAAAATTTATTTATAACTCTGCGCTGAAATGTACCATGTTGCTTTGCTGTCATGTGTGCCTTATTTCTCACTAAAGTACTTTGTCCCATTTACAGATCAGAAACCACCAGCAAGCAAAATGTGACCAATTTTGGAAGATCTCTGTTTGGCGGTTACTGCCCTCAGTATATGCCTGATTTTGTTCTCCATGGAACAAACTCAGATGAACGGCTGCGAAAATATCTGCTGGCTGATCTTGCTCACACCATACATGTAAGTACTGCAGAGCTGTGAACGTCCAGCCTTTTTGATAGTTTGGGGTATGAACTGCATTGGGTGCTATTGAATAAAGGGTTCAGATTGGGGCAGCCATAGTGGACCACCATCCTCCATTTAGTCCTGTTCTTGTTATTTTAACCCTCGATCCTTGAAATGTTCCTTTGTGTCTCTGCACCTTCTCTTTGGCCTTCATTTCCCCTCCTTAGTTACGTCTATGATCAATACTCTTCTGCTTACATGTTTCCCTTCTTTTTATCAACTACCCAAACCAGCTCAGTCTTGACTCTTTTTCATTCTTCAAGGTTTTTCCTACTTGTTTGTCTTTCCTGAAATGAAAACCTGAAAACTGCGATGGAGATTCTAAACACTGTGTCATTGTCATGTAAGTTGGTAACATCATTAGCAACAATATTAGGAGTGTCCAGCAGGTGGAAACACGGTGCAGATGAGCTACATGATGTCATAGTAGATGTGTAAAGATGGTAGCCCCACTGCAAACGTACATCAAAGAAGGAGCAGTGCACGGGTGAAACTTACCAAATCCATCAGTGGACTCACTACAAAGATGCATGTCTGTCACTCCACCAAGTGCACATCCACTGTATTGCCTAAAGTACTGGGACACCTGCCTTTGCACAACACATTAACTTTAATGACATCCCATTCTTAATGCATAGGCTTTCATATGGACTTGGCCCTCCCTTTGCATCAGTAACAGCTTCAACTCTTCTGGGAAGGCTTTCCACAAGGTCTAGGAGTGTGTCCATGGGAATTTGTGACCAGGAGAACATTTGTGAGGTCAGGCAGTGATGTTGGACGAGAAGGCCTGGCTCGCTCACAGTCTGTGCTCAAATTCATCCCAAAGGTGATCTGTCAGGTCGCTCATCCATTTCTTTATAGATCTTGCTTTGTGCCATGGTGTGTGCTCAGTCATGTTGGAACAGGAAGGAGCCATCCATCAAACTGTTCCCACAAAGTTGGGAGCCTGAAATTGTCCAAAATGGCTTTGTATGCTGAAGCATTAAGAGTTCCTTTCACTAGAACTAAGGGGCCAACCCCTGAAAAAAAAAAACATACACCATAATCCCCCCCTTCACCAAACTTTACACTTGGCATAATGCAGTCAGGCAAGTACCATTCTCCTGGCAAACGCCAAACCCAGACTCGTCCATCGGATTGTGTGATTTGCCACTGTAGAGTCCAGTGGTGGTAGGCTTTACACCACTGTTTTGCATTGCGGTTGGTGATGTCAGGCTTGGATGCAGCTGCTTGGCCATGGAGACCCATTCCATGAAGTTCTCTCTCTATGCTGAACTGTTCTTGAGCTTTTGGAGGTCTGTAGCTATTGACTCTGCAGAAAGTTGCCGACTTCTGCACACTGTGCACCTCAGCATGCGATGACCCCGCTCTGTGATTTTTACAGTACATGGCCGTGCCTGAGTTGCTCTTGTTCTTGTGCTCTTGACAGTTGACCGTGGAATATTTAGTAGCGAGGAAATTTCACGAATGAACTTATTGCACATGTGACATCATCGCTTGAATTCACTGAGCTCCTGACAGCGACCCATTCTTTTACAAATGTTTGTAGAAGCAGTCGGCATGCCTGGGTGCTCGATGTTATACATCTGTGGCCATGGAAGTAATTGGAACACCTGAATTCAATGATTTGGAAAGGGGGGTTCCAATATTTTTGCCAAATGACCGTACATCACTGTACTGAACCTTTATTCACGATTGAATTTCAAACGGTTTCGTCCCTTCACTGCCCAAAAAGCAAATGACAGGACACTGCTCCTCTTTGGGGCATTTTCCACTAGGGCATCCATCTTTATACAACTACTATGACGTCATACTTCCATCTGCTGCATGCTCTTATGATTGTACCACCTCACATGACAAAGATACGCACTTTTAAGGTTTTCGTTTGACTCCAATGTTTATTTTGTTATTTTTTTTTTATCTTTCATGTTTAATTTTTCACCTTGTCTGTTCTTTTGAAGACTGCTGACCATAATATCATTCAGACCTCAGCAACATCCAGCCTTGTTCTAAGCTTTTAAGCTATGGCCACTGTTTGTAATCAATACATCACTTTACTGTTTGTTATTTTACGTGATTTGTTCCTTTGATTGAGTATTCAGTAACCTTAAGACCTGTGTTGATAGAAGCTGCCCCTAAATCCACTGGTGCAAGTAACCAATGGCCGCCTAGCATGTGTCAAAAGGGAAGAGTGAGGAAAAGGCTTTGCAGGATGTCTGAGTTTCATTAAAAGTGTGTTATTGAGAAACTACAAAAACGGCAAAGCATACCAGCAGAAAAATAGTTCAAACTCTACTCCATTGATTAAAACAATGACATGGATTTGGTGTTTCTAAAGGTGCAGTTATATCTCAGCCATACAAGTAAAAGAGGAGCATCGCTCCACAAGCATTGACGCCAAGGGGAATTTTTGATGTTAAAGCCTTTTTCTATCATAGACAGATTGAACGAAAGAACGTTTTGTCCCCAGGCTTTTTACAGAAGCTATTAAAAAATATAAATACATAAATAGGTAGAAAAATAAGCAAATAAATAAATATATGCACACACTTTGGTCTGGACACACACTGAAGTACTATAAGGCAAGAAAAATTCAAAAGAAAAAAGTTCTAACTTGGCAGTCCCAGTCCCAGTGAGGCATTATGTAGGCGTAATGCTGTTGTTATAAAGGACCCCCCGCCATGCTTCCTGACACACTTCTGCTGAGTCAGTGTTTGTGTGTCAGAGAGAGGCTGTGCAGCAGTGTTCATGATGTCACTCTCCTTTCCTACGACCTCCATGGGGGTCCAGAGTGCATCCCATAACTGAGCCTGCCCTTTGAATTAGCCTGTTTATTTAGTGGGCTTCTCATGAAGTGAAGTTAACCAGCCCAGCATACCACAGCGTAGAAAATCACATTGGCCATCACAGAATTATAGAGTATGTGAAGGATGTCACTTCCCGTATTTCACTTTGATTCATCAGACAAAACAGTGATGGACCACTTGATCACGTCAGCACATTCTCTTTGCTAGTAATTTAATTGGCTTTCAGTTCTGCTTTTGAGATTATGAGGAGGCGATCAAAATGGGCCAGAAATGTTAGGCCGATTCAGACACACAACTCCAGACCTTAGCACAAGGCTCGCCAAACTTTGACTCAACATTTCTCTGCTTACCTTTTCATTTTTGCACTAGGACTCTGAGCTTAGTTATTTAGTCCACAAGTGAAACTTTGCTTTGATCCAGTCAGCAGCATGCAAAAACACATTCCTTCCTGCATACATGCAAAAAGTGCAGTTTAATGATGCATTATATACGTAAAAACAGAATTCTATAATAGTTACTTATTTTAACAAAATTGAATTTAGCCTGTTTTAAAGCGTTATTAAAGTCAGTATGAAACTATTTCTACTTCTGTTAGTTTAAATTTTAGCAGCAAGTATTGAATCCCAGAGAGTAAAATTTGGAAACGTGTCTGGTCCTTTACAGTTTTATCCACTGTTCCTTTTGCTCTTTTGTTATACAGTTCTTGAAGCCCTAATTGTGATTGCAGACCTGGGGCCTCATGTATAAACGGTGCGTACGCACAGAAATGTTGCGTAAGAACTTTTCCACGTTCAAATCGCGATGTATAAAACCTACACTTGGCGTAAAGCCACGCACTTTTCCACGGTACCTCATGCCTTGTCGTACGCAAGTTCTCCGCTCGGTTTTGCAGACTGGTGGCACCCAGCGTCAAAGCAGTGCTACTGTTCCTGTGTGGTTACACCTTATTTTCCTGACGCGGCTTTATAAATACACTGAAACTAGCCGCATATTGTTTATTATTGTAACGCATCTGATTGTAATTAACTTGTAAAAATATAATGGTCCAGGGAACAGCCATAGTATTCCAAATACCATAACTGCTTTAGCGTTGTTACTCTCACTGCACCTTCTTCTTTCAGCTCCTCCCGTTAGGAGTTGCCACAGCGGATCATCTTTTTCCATATTAATCTCATTGCACCACTCGGAGTATTTATATCACTGTATCTGAGTGTGAATCACAGCAGCAGCTGATCGGAAAGAGAATTATCGGTATACAGCTTCAAGGACACGCTGTCTCAGCCACGGCAAAACGTTTTAAAGCCTTTCCTGTACGGACCTCGCGGTTCAGAAACAGTTTCATCCCAAGAACTTTAAACGCACTCAATCAAGTGCTCCTTGTAGAACTGTTTGTACTTATAACTACAATCACCCCACTGTAAACTTGAACTATAGTTATAATATTGCACAACCTGAGCCACTTTATAAAGCTCGTATTTACATATGATGACGATATCATTTTTAAGGTGAAATGCAGCAAAATATGTTTATTAAATTATACAGATAAAACTTTAACTTCATTTAAATAATCTATATTCTTCACTGGGAGTGTCGTGAAGGATAGAATAATTAAACATGTACTACGAAGATATTTCAATGTTCCTTAAATGTTTTGAAGAATCGGTGCTAAGCTTACAGATGGCTTAACTTCTATTACAGAGCTGATTGTGTGGCGATCGGTTACTTGGGGAAAGAAAAGCACTGACTGCAGTGGCGGCTGCGCCAATATATATTGAATATAAAACAGAAAGAGAAAATAACAACACAGCTAAAAATGCAGCAACAAATTTTGGCAAAAGTTAAATGCTTGTGTCATGAGCATGAGTCAGCTATGCAGTGTCTGCAAAGGACGTGGCCATCCACCGTGATAAGCTACCTTACTGACATTGGCGGCTAAGGAGCCACCGATTCTTCCTCTGCCCAGTGCCACCACAAGCCTAGAGCCGCCCCTGAGTACTGCTGCAATAAATTACTTCATCAACTTTAATTACGATGTGATTTGAGAAACTGGCTAATTAAACGATTTTAAGATGAAGTTTATGATGTTCTACTTTAATGACAAAAAATAAACTATGTGATTAAAGTGGAAATGTCGAGATTGAAGTTGACATTTCATGCTTTTTCCCCCCACTGTGTGCCTTTTTTTCTCTGTACCCTAATAAGCTTTCATATGACACTCAGGCAGTGGGCTACAACTTGCCTTTTCACGGCGACTTTCATATGTGACTTCTTTTTTGTTTCCGGCACTGTGCGATTTTGTGAACGTGAGCTTTCAAGTTTCTCCAACACGCTATGTCACTCGATCAACTTCCTTTTGTTGATTATACCACGGTTTATTTGAACAAATAGTATGTTTTTCCTTTGCCTCCACTTGGTATTCGCTGAAATTCTTATATTTTTCCCCCGTGCTTTTCCCATTCTCTTTTCACAGAATGCTGAGCTTAAGGGCGATTTATATTGATTTGCATATTCAAAGAGGCATAATTCTGGGAGGAGTTGGGGCGTTACATAAAGCGTTTGCACGAGCGTTACTTTTCACGCTGATCGGAATTTATGTAGCAGAAGAACGTGGAAGTTGGAGTATGCACAGATTCCTGCATCTGGATTTTTCTGTGCGTAAACACATTTCGGCTTTTGTGCTTACGCCATGTTATAGTGCGAGTTCTACGCACGGCGTTATACATGAGGCCCCTGGAGAGCAGACCTGAATTGGATAATTCTCCTAAGGTTATTTTTGTTAGTCATAGGCAGACCCCCAAACCAGACCAGGAATAAAAAAGCCAGTACACTCTTAATATGGCATGTAATCGTTCCATAGGATGCTAGTTGAAATTCTCATTTTCCTCAGCCTTCTTAATTGATCGTTGTGCTGTTGGCAGTTTTTGTAAAAGTACAACAGGTCTTAATTAAATTTAAACCTATTATCCAGTTTGGTCCCAGATATTTAAAGCTACTTTAAAGCTAACTCTCTGAACTTGTGCTACTTTGAGGGACCAGTGGTTATACTGGTTCAGCTTACTTCCTATATTCAATGAGCCACACTTTTGTCCTCCTCACATTTAGTTGGAGGTTCTGTTAATGACACCCTCTGTTCATCCTCTTGGCCTCTTCTTCAAAATATACCACATTGTTAGAGGTGACAATGAAAGCTGTAAACTTGACAGCGAAACAATTGCTGCCGCTGGCGTATGGGGATGCAGATATACAATTTAAACAGATATTTATTTTCATGGGAATTGTTAAATATGCATAGTAGAACTAACTATTTTACATTACAGCGAGTAGTTAACCATATTAAAAAATAGTAAAATGTAATAATTTGAAAGTAAATTGTTTCATGTTGCGTTAGTTATTTGTTGTGTAATACGATTTCATTCTGTTTGGCTTTGAAATTAACACACAAATACTTTTTAAACTAAACAACTTTTGCTGTAAATCTTCAGTAAAAACAATTTTTTAATCGCATTGAATTTCGATTCTGTGTTTGGACTTTCATTGTGACACCGAAACGTATAACTGCCCGTGATTGAATTTCGTTTCTTTCTCTGTATTAAATAAAATGACTTTTTTCGAATGTTTGGTTTTGAGATTTGTTAATTGTCTTTGGAAAAGCTATTCTAACCGGAAACTGTTAACATTTTAATACAAATGGCATATCAAGATCTCCTTTGGTGTCTAATGTTATCTGCGGAAGATGTACTTCTTTACCTTTCTTGGATACATCCTTCTTTCTACAGTAATTCGTTCGGTGGAAGACCGGACAGTGTTAACGTTTGTAGATATTCTTCGGGATTTTCATCTTACGCACAATCACCACCAACTGTTTCAGTGTAGTCTATTGATACACATTTAACCAATTTGCCGAGTAACCGATCAACGTTTTTTGTGTTAATTCGTTTGACTTGATTGTTTCTCGGCGCTAGGATTGCCCGTGTACTCATTTTTTCTTTGTGATGAAATTCTTCAATAAGATTTGGACATAATACGTCTTCTTTAATTGGGAACTTAAAGTGAGGAAAACGTTAAAATTTATAAGAGATGAGAGAGCAGGAACTGTGTCTGTCAAAAGCATTCACACAAATGAGAGGTGAGAGTACAGTGTGCGTGTTTGAATATGGTTGAGAGGAGGGCGTGACTTGAAAAAATCTCATGGCCAAAGTCTAGCCTTGTGAGACTTGGAAAAAATCTCTTGAAAAAAGTCTTGTCTTGTCCCAGGATTTTTGTATATAATAAAGAGATGGGTGGCCTTCACTATTTTAAAGTTGTTATATAAAAAATAAAGGTGTAGATCGAAAGGTATACTTTCGAAATTTCCTTGTATGGTACATTTTAAAGATGTTGCGCAACATTTCCTGTCTGCTGTTTATTTCAGTGCCCAGCATTAGATGAGCCCATTGCTGAAGCTGTCTGCATCATCGCCGACACTGACAAGTGCACCGTGCAAGTGGCCACAAGTCAGAGAAAGACGATCGACAACGGAAACCTGGGGAAAGATGTCCTGGTCTCCAATTTGGTCTGCAATCTCCTCCAGTCGATCCTGCAACTATATAAACTAAACCTCTCTGCTGATTTTGTAAGTTGTCTCTTTCTTTACACCTTTTTCAGGGCCATGCATTGGAAGCAGTTGGACCTCTTTAGATACTGTATTATTATTATTTTGTTTTTGTCTGATATTTCACCTTTACCATCGTCATTTTCGTTCTGTTTTTCCCCAGTGAGGTAGCAGTGACAAAAGCATACTAGGAAAGCTAAAAGGGAGAAAAATAATGCAGAAAGATGTAGTATAATAATAGCAAAAGAACAGTCAAGAAGGAGGTGAATTGCATTAGGACTTAAAATATATGGGCAGTGAAATCACAAATGATGCAAATTTGTATTTTTCTGAGGTTTACACGTGTGAAGAAGTTGATTAAAAATCTCTAAACAATAATATAGCCAAGGAAGTACTTTGTGATTTGGAAACTGTAGAGGAGGAGTGATGCTTCGATTAAACAGGATGACATCTCACAAATCACCAGGGCCCGATAACATTCATCCTTGAGTGCTTAAGGAAGTTAATGAGTCCCGCTAGCATATAGTTCTGACCAGCGCGTTTAGTCGATTTTGTCATTAAGCGCATTGACATATATTAAGGGGCAGGGGTGAGCCTCTGTGTCGGATGTCATTTTCGCTGCACTGATTTTGGATACAAGGCACTGTATTCAGTGCACAACGTGTGGTGAAATCCTAGTCCTGCGCCAACAGCACGCAGGAATGTGCCTTTGTGGCATCCCTGCCAACAACACATCAGCTCATATTGTGGGATCCCACGGCATTCCAATCCATCTGGGAGAGATAATCCTGGATTTTGACCAGGGTCTCCTCCCAGCTGGTCGTGCCTTTAAAACCTCTACAGGGAGGCATCATCTGTATCAGATGCTCAAACCACTTCATTTGGCTCCTCTCGAAGGAGAGGGTCAGCAGCTCAGCTATAAGCCTCGATTGAATGTCTGCACTTCTCATCCTGTCTCTAAGGGAGAGCCCAGCCACTCTGCGGAGAAAGTTCATTTAGGCCGCTTGTACCTGCGATCTCCTTCTTTTGGTTTCACCCAATGTTTATGACTATAGATGAGGGTAGGGACGTAGATCAACTGGTAAATGGAGAGCTTTACCTTCTTAACCACTACAGATCGGTATAGTGACCACATAACTGTACTTGGCGCTCCAGTCCATCTTTCGATATCACTATCCCATTTCCCCTCACGAATGAACAAGACTCTAAGGTAATTAAACTCCTTCACTTGAGGCAGTAACTCACCTCCCACTCGGAGAGGAATATCCACCTTTTTCCTGCTGAGGATCTTGGCCTCAGATTTGGAGGTGCTGATCCTCATCCCTACCGCTTGACACTTAGTTGCAAACCGTCCCAGTGCGTACTGAAGTCCACAGCCCGAGGAAGCCAACAGGACCACATCATCTGCAAAAAGCAGTGACGCGATTCTAAGGCCACCGAACTGGACCAAGTGGGTGTATCAAAAAGGACAAGATGATAATGTGGTCAGTACAAAATTTGAGTGTAAAATAAAACAAGACAAATTAAAATAGAAGCAAAAGATGAAAGTGAAACTAAGCACAGTACCATTGGTTTTAAAACCCTAAGAAAACATTTGTATTAAATTCAGAATAAATTTAAAGAAAATCGGCTAACGTAACAAATGTAGTTAATTTATGACTTTCGATTTTCTCATTTCGTCCGTTGTCATCTATGCATGGCTTTTTGCATGTACTAATATGCAAGAGACAGTAAAAGGTATGAAATGACCGGGAGATGCTCAGAAAGCAATCCAAGATCAATATCAAGAGACAGAATGCTCTGTCTTCGAAAGCCAAAACCTAATGAAAAATCAAAGGTCAGGAACAAGCACTAGAATTTGTAAAATTCTTTTAATGACGTTTAGAAGGGTTTTTCTCTGCAAACTGGGATGCCCACAAAATGCTCTGGTATACCTGTATACCGTCATTTTGATAATGTCAATGGAAGCAAGCACTTTAAAGGAATTCTGGGGAATATTATCATGGAGATGACAGATGCAAAACTGAGTAAAATGGCAGCACTTAAATTAAAAACAAAATAGTGTAGTAGTAAAGTTTGAATAAATTATCAAGCACAAAATCTGACCTGAAAATCAAAATCATAAAAGTTCAAAGCCCTTAATAAGGCGTATAGAATGTCAGAGTTTAGGCAGGTAATAGCATTAAAAATGTTATGAAAATGACAAATCTTAACGTTATGCTGTTATGTCTTATTTTTTAAGTTATCAGATACCCACTGCCATGTTGTTTGTCGTTGCAGTTGTCGCTTGATGTGACGATGAACGTGACATAACACGTCATTGTGCTTCACCTATTAAAGATGGTGGCACCCAGCAGCATGCATCTAAACATTGGAATGACTTCAGAAACTTCAATGTTAGTGATCGTTAGAGCAAACAGAAAGAAGTTGGTGTGACTAATATTTTGACTACAAAATTTGTTTAGAATTTTGCCCTCTAGCATTTAACGACCACCACCTCTTCTAAGCCAAAAAATGTGGCCGCTCTTTTTGTACTTTTCCTTTTCCTGTTCCTGGTCCCAAGTCTAAAATTCCATTCTCAATCACTTACTTTTTCTTTTCTAGTGGTCATAACGCAAGCCCAACCTTCTGAAAATGAATAATACGTGTGAAACAATCAGAAGCTTTCACTCAATTCCAACTTTTAAAACCAAACTAAGACTTAATAATTGAAGTCTCAAGGTGTAATGGTTGAAGTAACACATTTTGATGCTGTAGCCTGGTTCTGGTCTCTCAGATCTCTCTTTCCCACTTCTTTGAAAAATGTCATTCATCTTAACATATCCGTGTTCCTCACACTATCCTCTGGTTACCGCCATTAACGCTTGCATGCCTGCCAAATGCTGACACTGTAACACACCAGATGTATGCTGCTGATCAGCCATGCACCGTTAAGTGGGATGTGACGGCTGAATGTAAAAGCATTGGCAGTCCAAGATATTTAAACAGTAGAGGTGAAGGCTGCTGGGTGTTTAAGTGCTTAGTTTTTCAGTTTGATGGATTTGGTTGCCTCAGAATCTTACACTGACTATACAATGCTGAGTCTCTGTAACAGTGCATTGTATTCATTTAGCAGATACCTTTATCCAAAATGACATACAGAAGATCATGAGTCAGGCTCACACAGCCGTTAATGTAGTTACTTTATTCCGTTAATCATGAAAAATGTTCTTTGTAATGCTATAGTCATGTTGGGATATGTGGCTGAATCCATGTGTGCACCAGTGACTTTACAGATCGGTGTTATTAACACTGATGAGGCTTGACCACACATACATATAGTGCCTTTAGAAAGTCTTAAGACCCCTGTTTACTTTTACCTGCTTTTCCCTTCACTCTGTACAGCTCCAAGTATAAGTTGTGAGGTTTCAGCCTGTTGTGAGGCCACAGACGGACGGACACCATGATACACAATGTCCTAAAGCACACACATTTATTTTACACTTACTTTCTTTGCACAACACAGTGCACCACAACAGCCACAACAGCTCAGTCCTTTACTTTTAGTTTGACTTCTACTTTCTGCCACCTCCACTCCTCTCCTGCAAGCTCTGTCCTCTTCCACCGGACTCCAGCTCCCTGAATGGAGTGAGGCGGCCCATTTTATAATGCACCCTGATGTGCTCCAGGTGCTCCGTGATGACCTTCCTGCAGCACTTCCTGGTGTGGCGGAAGTGCTGCAGTCCATAGCTCTGGAACCATCCAGGCACCCCCTGGCGGTGGCTACAGCCCCCCACAGGGTTGAGCTTCCAAGCTCCGTGGTTCTCATGCAATCCCAGAGGGCTGCCATCTTGCGCCCCGGGGTAGGAATTGCCCCTCTGTCCCGGTCCCCTGCTTCTCCAGGTCTCCTGGTGGGGCAAGGTCCCCGGCCATGTATAACAAAGGGCCGTCTTCACCATGGGAATGGCATTGTAATGAGCAGATCCTGGTTTCCTCCTGCTAATCTTGGGGACCACACAGAAAAAGTGCTGTCATTTCTACAAGGTGGGACTGAAATTTGTGCAAATCCTGTTTAATGAAAGCCTGCAGTGTTCACTTTAACCAAGTCTGAATTATTTGGTTTGTAATTGTAAACAGTAGAGCAAAGGAAAAATGTGTCTTTGTATTAAACATTATGGAGGGAATTGTCGGCCGTTCATCCCGGCTAATACCCCCAAGCCACCAGGTGGAGCCCTCCCTGCAGTATGGAGGTGCCCCGAAGACCAGCAGGGCATCATGGACTTTGGAGTCTTTATGCACAGCCCTGCTGGGGACCATGGGGGCCACTAGGAGACGCTGCAGGGAGGAAAGACGATTATTTGCCTTACGCCTCGGAAGTAAGTCCAAGTCACATGGACAAGGGGAATGACATGCTTCCGAGTTGAAGAAAAGGACTTTTGCTCTGACCCGGAAGTGATAGAAGATCACATGGACTGGGGACTGGAACACTTCCAGGTCAGGGAGTACAAAAGGATTGTGGGAGCTCCCAGACGGCGAGCTGAGCTAGGTGGAAGGGTGGCAATGAGTCCTGGAGTGGAGGAATTGTTTATTGAGAATTATTGCAGTGTTTAATGAGTACTGTGGAGGAGAGGGTGCTTTGTGCACTGTGCAGTATAAATAAAGTCTACTTTTGGACTTTTATCTGGTGTCTGGCATCTTGAACAAGGGTTCAAGGGAGTAATAGCGCCCCCAAACGGTCATGCATTTGAACCGCATGCATTTTATGAGCTCTACTATTGTATGTAATTACATTCTATTATCATGGATTTTTTGAAAATGAACTATCATTACAAAATGTCTTACTGTATGTAAACATCTATGTGTGGAAGTGTGTGTGTGTGTCTCTGTCTGCCTGTCTGTCCAGCCTGGAAGTGCGAGGCTGCAGAATGAAGCTCAAATAAAGAAACTCTGTCGCCAAAGTGAATCTGCCGAAAAAAGAAAAACTTGCTTAGCCGCTGATAGACAACGGAGGCGAGCACATCGGCAAAACGAAACCACAGAGGAAAGAGAAACTCGCTTAGCTGCTGATAGACAACGGAGGTGAGCACATCGGCAAAACGAAACTGCCGATGAAGAAGAACCTCGCTTAGTTGCTGATACACAATCTTATGTGACTGATTGAAGTGCCAGAATCCATAGTTTCTAACAGCACATGCTTACACAGCTAGTATTCAATAAAAATGTAAGATCTGTTATTGACGAAGTAAATAAGCAAAAATTAAAATGCTTTAACTTTCAAAATAGTTACTGAAGTTTCCAAACAAGCGTTATGTTTTTTTTTTCTTTTTCTTTCAGTGTATAATGCACCTGGAGGACAGACTGCAGGAGATCTACTTCAAAAGCAAGATGCTGGCTGAATATTTGAAGGGACACACCCGAGTGCACGTCAAGGAGCTCAGTGGTGTTTTAGGGTAAGTTGTTTAGGTTCCTTATGGATGAGTGACCAAAGAAAATGTTCCTTACTTCATTTAACTGTCCATTTGCCCATCAACAAAATCTGCAAGCAAGCAATTCCCGGAGCTCTCCACGGGACTTCTGCACCTGTCACAGGTAGTGTGGCCCACTCGTCCTGAGCAAACTGCTCCAGCTATGTCAGGTTTGAAGGGGTCTTCTCCAGACTTCATGTTTCAGTAATTCCATAGATGGTCGATAGGATTCAAATCAGGGCTCATAGAAGGCCACTTCAGAGTAGTCCAATGTTTTGTTTGTAGCCATTCTTGGTGCTTTTAGCTGTGCGTTTTGACTCCTTATCCTGTTGGAGGATCCATAACCTGCTACTGAGACGGAGTTTTCTGACACTGGGCAGTACGTTTCACTCCAGAATGTCTTGATAGTCTTGAGATTTTATTGTTCTCTGCACAGACTCAAGGCACCCCGTGTGAGACACCACAGAGCAGCCTCAAAACATAAGTGAGCCTCCTCCATGTTTCACAGTAGGTCTGGTGTGTTCTTTTCTTTGAAAGCTTCATTTTGTCATCTGTAGACACAAAGCTGGTGTGACTTGCCAAAAAGCTCCAGTTTTGTCTCATCAGTCCAACGGACTTTCTCCCAGAAGCATTGAGGCTCATGAATATGCTTTCTTTCAAGTCCTCCTGGGTCGTCATTTTACATTGCGCCCACTGTCACTCCAAAAGTGACGGATGGTGTGATCAGACACTGATGAACCTTGACCTTGTATCTCATTTGGAAGTTATCCTTAGCTTTTTGTCTACCATTCTCACTATCTTTCTGCCCATTCTGTGGTTGATTTTCCTCTTGTGTCCGTGGATGGGGTGGTTGGCTACAGTCCCAAGGTCCTTCAACTTCTTAATAACATTTGTAGCTGTAGGAACACCAGTCTGCTTGGAGATGGTCTTCTAGCCTTTGCCTTTAATGTGCCTGTTTGAGTTTTCTTTCTGATCTCCTCAGACAGCACTCTCCTTTGCTTTCTCTGGTCCATGTTCAGTGTGGGACACATGATGATACCAAACAGAAGAGTGACAACTTCTCTCTGTTAAAATCAGCTGAATGACTAATTGCACGATTGGAGACACATGTGACACTAACCAAAGAAAACAGCTAGTTTGAAAAATCACTTGAATCCATTTAAGGGTATCAGTAAATGTGTCCAGGCCGTTTTAGAATCTCTTGATCTCTTGTCACTTGCTTTGCTTTAGACCAGGCGTCTCCAACATGTCGCTCACGAGCTACCGGTAGAGCGCAACCCCTTTCCAAGTAGCTCACCAAAGGGTTAATGAATCCTACATAAATTTGAAAACTCGATTAGTCAAATTAGGGGTGGGTGATCTTTCCAAAAAACACAAAATCACGCTCCACAATCTGAATTGCAATCTGTCTTTTCAATGTGGCATACACTTAAGAGAATATCCGGACTGAAACTCATCTAGACCTAAGTAACACTTTATTTTAAATATCAAACAAAGTTGAATTCAATTGTTCTCTCGTTCGCTAGCTAAGCGGAGTTAAGGAACACGACCCAAAGCTGGCGAGCGAGTGAGAAAGGCCCCATCCCTTCGGCCCACTGCGTGTTTCTTGGATTCGTGCAAATAAATCGGTACCACAAGCGAACTGTGATACATAGCGAAATGAGAGAAGTCGCGAAATCAACCAGAATGTTCAAGCAAATTATAGAAAAAAACTCCAGCTAAATCTGTTAAGTCCTTCTCTGTGAAAAGCCGACAGACAGAGAGACATTGGACTTTATATATTATATATTAGTAAATCTTCAAAATAATGTGCAGTTAAAGTCTCAACAGCAGTCTCAGCATTTCTGGAGCTTAGAGGAGACACATAACTATAAGAATCTTCACCAAGAAGCTCTGAAAATGTCTGCTTTGTTTGGGTCTCCATACCTCTGTGAGTCTGACATGAATGTCATGAAGTCAAAGTTCAGAACAAGACTAACAGACGAACATTGAAATGACTCCATAAGAGTGAACCTAAGTGGCTCCTGCCCGTCTTGTTGACTCCATGCAGTGCCAGTCATCTGACTAACTAAAAAACACATCACACATGCAACTGGACCTGTGAATAAAGTGACATGTGACAAAATGACAAATGAATAAGTCATACAGTCTTATGAAAAAGGTTGGGAACCCCTCTTAATTCTTTGGATTTTTGTTTTTCATTGGCTGAGCTTTCAAAGTAGCAACTTCCTTTTAATATACGACATGCCTTATGGAAACCGGAGTATTTCAGCAGTGACATTAAGTTTATTAGATTAACAGAAAATATGCAATATGCATCATAACAAAATTAGACAGGTGCATAAATGTGGGCACCCCAACAGACATATGACATCAATAAAGGGTGGTCCAGATCTAATTATGTAGATCCAGACTGTCTGGATGACTTCGATTTATGCGGGGACGATTCCAGTTCGGTGCGAAGACGATTCTTCATGTCGTCAGTTTGCACACTTCTCGGTGGTCCAGGATTTTTTGGGTGATTTTCTATGTAATAAACTTAAGTTATAACGTAATGAAAATTGCATAATTAGATCTGGACCACCCTATACTTAGTTGGGCCTCCTTTTGCAAATATAACAGCCTCTAGACGCTGTCCTCCTATAGCCTGTGATGAGTGTCTGGATTCTGGATGGAGGTATTTCTGACCATTCTGCCATACAAAATCTCTCCAGCTCAGTTAAATTTGATGGCTGCCAAGCATGGACAGCCTGCTTCAAATAATCCCATAGATTTTTGATGATATTCAAGTCAGGGGACTGTGACGGCCATTCCAGAACATTGTACTTCTCCCTCTGCATGAACGCCTTTGTAGATTTCGAACTGTGTTTTGGGTCATTGTCTTGTTGGAATATCCAACCCCTGTGTAACTTCAACTTTGTGACTGACGCTTGAACATTATCCTGAAGAATTTGGTGATATTGGGTTGAATTCATCCGACCCTCGACTTTATCAAGGGCCCCAGTCCCTGAATTAGCCACACAGCCCCACAGAATGGTGGAACCTCCACCACATTTGACAGGAGATAGCAGGTGTTTTTCTTGGAATGTGGTGTTCTTCTTCCGCCATGCAAAGCACTTTTTGTTATGACCAAATAACTCACTTTTGTCTCATCAGTCTAAAGTACTTTGTTCCAAAATTAATCTGGCTCGTCTAAATGAGCATTTGCAAAAAACAAGCAACTCTGTTTGTGGCGTGAGTGCAGAAAGGGCTTCTTTCTCATCACCCTGCCATACAGATGTTCTTTGTGCAAATTACGCTGAATTGTAGAATGATGTACAGATACACCATCTGCAGCTAGATGTTCTTGCAGGTCTTTGGAGGTGATCTGTGGGTTGTCTGTAACCATTCTCACAATCCTGCTCATATGCCGCTCCTGTATTTTTCTTGGCCTGTCAGACCTGCTGGGTTTAACAGCAACTGTGCCTGTGGCCTTCCATTTCCTGATTCCATTCCTTACAGTTGAAACTGACAGTTTAAATCTTTTTGTCGCCTTCCCCTAAACCACGAGACTCAACAATCTTTTTTTTAAGATCTTTTGAGAGTTGCTTTGAGGATCCCATGCTGTCTGTCACTCTTCAGAGGAGAGTCAAAGAGAAGTACAACTTGCAATTGACCACCTTAAATACCTTATCTCATGATTGGACACGACTGTCTATGAAGTTCAAGGCTTAACGAGCTCATCCAACCAATTTGGTGTTGCAAGTAATCAGCATTGAGCAGTGACAGGCATTCAAATCAGCAACATTACAAGGGGACTGCACAGCCAGTTTTTCACATTTGATTTAATTTCATACAACTAAATACTGCTTCACTAAAAATCTTTGTTACCACTGTTATTTTTTTTTGATGAAACTATAGTAAATTATTATGCAGGCTGAGAGGTTCCCAAACTTTTTCATATAAAAGTATCTGTGTATTTATAATTGCATTGTTTTGTGTTGACAGCATTCATGTTTTAATTCAATAGTGTGAGACACACTAGAAAATGCATACAGACATACAGAATGCACTTGCAGATGAACTAAACATTTCTTGTGATGTTTTAATGCAAAATGTGAGTTGTGGACACCAACATTTTGTAAATGTTCAGGCAAAACAAGTTTATTCAGTTTATTTGGGTTGAAATAAGCTAAAACTTGAGTAGCCCTCGGCCATTTTCATTTTGTATAAGTAGTTCTCCGAGGAAAAAAGTTTGGCGACCCCTGGTCTATAGACAATGACATATTGAAGTCACGCAGGTATGCAGGGGACAACTGCTTTTCATTCTGTCATGTTTCAGGAGGCAATGAGATCTTCTTCATTGAGTTGTAATGGTACCAATAAAGTTGTCCACATCTTTATAAATCCAAACAAATGTATAGGAACACTTTTCTGTGTATATCTGAATTATTGTATCTGAACCAATGTCTAGATCTATAAACCAGGCTCTTTTTTTTTCCTGAATGGCCCAACCTGTAGGTTTTGTCCTCTTGGATCAGTAATTCAGTGATTACACGATACTTGGTTTTCTTCTTTTTCGTTGTTTTTGAAGTGGTATTCAGGCACCCTAAACCATAAATCCCCACACATTTGGTGGTTTTCGTGCACAGGAGCTCATCCATGACCACTTACAGTACCAGATCCGCCATTGAATTCCCCTTTGCATGTTTCGGCTCACATTTTATTTATTTTTTTGGTCACTTCTTTGTATGCACAGATTTTTGCATTGGAAGGAGGACATTTGGGACTTGGAAGAGGGCCATGCCATATATATTTACTACAGGGTGGTCCAGATCTAATTATGCAGATCCAGATGACTTTGATTTATGTGGGGACAATTCCAGTTCAGCGCCAAGACAATTCTTCATGTCGTGAGTTCGGACGGTTCACGATGGGATGGTCCGGGATTTTCGGATGATTTCCTGTGTAATAAACTTAAGTTATAGCGTAATGAAAATTGCATAATTAGATCTGGACCACCCTATACTGAGTCAATCCTCATTATAATTATAATTTTTTTTTTTCTTTTTCCCTCTTTTAGGATCGAATCCAACGACTTGCCCTTACTGGCTGCAGTGGCAAGCACACATTCTCCTTACGTAGCTCAGATATTGTTATGATATCGACTCTCAGGATATCCATTCCCAAATATATTCGGTCATCGATTTCTCGGGAGGTCGCATTGCACGACGAGATCCGAACAAGCGTCATCCGTTACCGACAGCGGCTTGATGCAGACGTGCCGTTTACTCTCAAGTGGGTGCAGAAAGCTCAGTAAAGGATTTACTGCTGCAACATTTTTGAGGACCATCTGCTTTTCCGTAAAAAAAAATGTTGCTGTATTTATTACAATTTTTTTTTTTTTAGACATCATTTCTGCTAAAAACAAATCAGAGGCTGAGTATTTTTAAAAACCGTTTTGCTGTGCAACATGTCAAGGACTTCATTTAAGAAGCGTTGTGGAAATCAGTACCTCCTGTGAATTTACGTGTTAAACTTTTTTTGGCTTATTTTTGCAGAGCATCTCTGGCACAAAAGTATCCGAGGTCTTTAAAAGCCGTCCTAGTTGGGGATGTTTGTTTTTTGCATGCTGCTGCTCACCTATCACTGATAACGTCAAGAACAATATACTTAAGGGATGGGTTTTTATGATTTTTCAAAAGGGAAAAAAATACAGCTAAATTCTTAAATGAAGCTGCATTCCATCTCAAGTTAGACGTTTACAAGAATACTTGCTGACACAACGAGATGGCGTCTTTATAAAACAAAATACCAGTATACCCGTGGCCTGGTCCAGTCTTACAAGGTTTTGAAGGTTATTCCTGGATACGTCTATAGAGAAATCAGAGGTAATAATGTTTGATTGTTGGTGTTCAAGAGAAGCTGCTGAACATTTTCTTTTTTTTTTTTATTCTTTTCATCTTTGCACAGAACAGATGCCGTGTGTTTCTTTCGTCCAGAAATACCATATTTCACAATTGTATGGAAGCGATTGTTTAAAATGCCTTTGCTACCATTGAAAAGCAAAAATGCACGGAAAGGAGCGATCTGAGCAGACCCCAAGGCAGCCGGCCTGTAGAGGGTTTGTTTTTCAGTACTGCGGGTTTCATCACTTTTATCCCTTTGGTCTTATAAAAGCATCGCCCAAAGTTGTCGAGTTATCGTCTTCACGCGGCCTCGATCGAACTGCATATTTAGGTTCTGCCCGTGTGCCCTCCGCCTAGTAACTTTCTTGGGTCGCCTCGTTGTCCTCCCTCTCCTGTTGCTTTAATTCAAGATGGAAATGATCATTTTGGAAATCCAGGATCTTTTTTAAAAACGTGCCTCCTTAATTTTTTTTTTTCCAGCTGGATTTACTTGTAGCCGATGAAAGCTGATCACCAATCTGGCTGCATCGGTCACGTTTCAACCTCTTGACCATGGTCCACTGTGAATGAATGCTGCATTGTTTTTTTTTTTCACTCATATTTTTTATTTCATTCACCCTTGAAATTTTTTCAGAAGGCTTCGAAATAACAAGCAAATGTATGTGTTACTTCCTACAGAAGAAACATCTTGGGACGTCTACACTTTTACACGTTATTTAATAATTGTGACTTTTACTCCGATGGAGATGCTGTGCTGACTGAAGATTTCTTTTCTTTTTTTTGATGAAATTCTACCTCAGTGAACAGGATTATGCTGCCTTCTGGTTTTTTAACCTGTCGCACTTTCCTATCTTTGTAGCGAATCTGTTTTTAGCTCATGTCACAGAAATTGTTGTGAAAAGCAAATGAAATGAGGGACTTTGTGTTTATGAGGAAATGTTGATTTTCGTTTTTTTCGAAGTAGCATGCTTGTGGTATTTATGTAGAATGGCATGGACATGAGAACTGAATGTATGACGAAACTGACATTGACGTGTACCGTACGTCAAATAAATACCAGCAGCAATTTGCTTTGTCATTCATTGTCATTTTTTTGTTTACATTTTGTTTGTTTGTAAGAAGCAATTGTCACATTTAATAAACTTGTGTAATGAATAAACCCGAAAGTTTTGAGAATTTTTAATCTTACAAAGGTTGTTTGTAGAAACTATTTGAGGGGAGTGTGCGATGCTGATGTAGAAAGTGTAAATGTTGATATGGGCCATGGAGTTATTCAGGGGAAACGTGTCGTTCCTCATGGCAATGAAAAAATCTTCAGGTCAAGACGATGAAGCCAAAGTCGGTACCGAGCGATCAAAGAAACGTAGCGACAAAGTCTAAACGTGAACCAAAGTTTAGCTGAGAGAAACGGACGATGAAATTATAAAACAAAACTAAATCTTAAGAAGATCACAGATGAACGTAGCAATTGTTTTGTCATTTGATATCCACAAACTCGGATGAGGAAGTAAACTTTGACCCCAGAGGTTTCATTGCTTCTTTTGTTTTTTCTTTAATCATTTTTTAGATTTTCAGTAATATGACAGAAGCTTTAATGGCATCAGTTTCATTTCCAATCTTGCACACTGGATGACTCTTCTGAAACGTGTGAGGATTGGTCTGGAGCCAGATGGTTCTGTTTCAGAATAAAAACAAGAGAAATAGATTGCGTTATATTAAAATTAATTTCACTAACTGTAGAGCCATTCATTAGTTATTTATGTAAAAGACGGGTGTCAGAGAAATTGCTAATTCGCAGGGTTTAGCTAACAGAAAACCGAGCACAGGAGTCACAGTCAGATGACTGGCGATATGAGACTGTTGAATTCCAGTATTTTATATTTATTTAACGTAAAAACACAACTGAAACAATAAACAAACCAACATGGCGGAAAGAAAAGTCTGTCGTGAACAGGCAACCACTTCTGGTCGAGGGTGTGACCTTACTTAGGTTACGTTAAATTGATAGAAGTATTTTCATAGTTTTGTTAAAATGTTTGCCTATTTATAAATGCATAGTCTATAGGAGATTCTGTTATATCCCCGACACGTTCAACTGAAATGGAATATTCTCCTTATTTCTTGTCCCTCTGACTTCAGATTTGTCCCAGTTTTATGGTCTACCTTGCAGTTGGTAAGGCAAGGAGGGCAAACAGTTTCAAAGTATACCGTCTCATATTGAATACATGGCAACCTTCCAGCACATTCATGCTACTCCCTTTTCGCGACCGCTGATAGCCGCCTGATGGAGTCAGTGTTGTACCAAGGGATAACAATTATGGTGAGTTCATCCACAATCTTGGCCCTTGTTTTTCTTTTTTCCATCCTGACATGTAAAACACAAGTCGTCAGACAGACCATCTCCTCCTCTTCTGTTTGTGAGGTCCCAAACACACTGTGTTCCTTATTGTTCATTGCTACATTATGTGCATTGTATTTCCACATGGACATTCATTAGTTGTCAGCTCTTGTACACATAGAGACCGACCCTACGACTAAAGACCAAATCGAACTTGTTTGATTTAATCGGAATGAGATGCAGACTAGTTGGTGTTGGTCACTGGGCATGTTACATTATGCGACTGACTTAACATGAGTGTGCTGGCAGCTGCCTCCTGCTCACTAAGATTATTATTATATACTAGCCAACCCACAGCGTACCATACGCCGCATAATCAGGCCAGTTTTTTAATGATTTTTAAGCACAGGGTGAAAATTAACATTTGAAAAATCAGTAATGTAATAAATCAGCAAGAAAAGCAACATTGTAACAATGCACGGAATGAACCAACACAGTGAAACCGTTTGCTATGCTGCACGCGGTCGTGCGTCGTAACCGAAAACTCGGTTTTTAAAGACTGCTTACTTCATTGTGTTTTAACCTCATTTGTAAAGGATTGTTTTGAGAATCCCATGGGATACCCCTCGCAAACCGTTTAACACGCTGCATATGGCGATTCACCTCCGCGAGAAACATGCCTCTATGAACAGTCAACGTGGCTCGGAGGTGCATGTGGCCTCTACGACAGACGAATATAAATGACGCCATTTTTCTGTGTCATCGTGTCCGAGTTGGTGGGCGTGGCTCCTTCCTGCGTGCACCATAGGTGTCTTACTTGTCGGCGGCTCAGTGAGTCCACGCCCCTTCCGGTGGGCTTTCCAAGGTTGTCTTGCCTTAGTGTGTCTTGCCTTAGTGAATTATATATATAGATATATATATATACACAGTTGTGCAAAGTTTGTGAACCCTTTAGAATTTTCTATATTTCTGCATAAATAAAACATCATCAGATTTTCTCTCTAGTCCTAATAGTAGATAAAACCAGTTAAACAAATGAAAATGTTATACTTGGTCATTTATATATTGAGGAAAATGATCAAATATTACATATTTGTGAGTGGCAAAAGTATGTGAACAGTGAAAGGGTTCACAAACTTTCAAGCACAACTGTGTGTGTGTGTGTGTGTGTGTGTGTGTATATATATATATATATATATATATATATATATATATATAAAATACACACATACAGTGGATATAGAAAAGAATACCCCCTTTGAAATATTCCTTTTTTTTTTTTTGCTTTACAGTCTTAAATGAAAACGCACAAACCAATATTTTTTCCAGCTTTACTTACTCAATCCAATCCATAACATCCAAGTCAAAAAGTCAATACCAAGCGATCAAAGAAATGTAGCGACAAAGCTTAAATGTGAACCAAAAGTTTCCTCTCAGCCACTCATGTTGTCATTGGTCTTGAATTGACGACCATCCAGATGTTTTTTTAGCGGTCCAAAAAGGTGGAAATCACACGGTGCCAAATCTGGCGAATAAGGAGGATGTGGCAATACCTCAAACTTCAGTTTCTCCAGACAAGCTTTGGTGTTTTTAGCAGTGCGTGGCTCATTGTCTTTCAGCAAAAAGACTCTTTGAGACAGCAGTCCGCACCGCTTGGATCGAATAGCAGGCTTCATGTTGGTCTCCAGTAAGTCACAGTAACTTGCACTAGCGACTGGAGTACCCCTCGGCATGTAGTGTTCGACAATAACTCAGGTATACAAATGGTGGCGAGGACGAGACAAAACCTTTTATTCTGCTGGAATCCAGGCAGGTGGCGCAAGTGCATTAAGAAAGGTGGAGATGACATCGAGAAATGCCGTGATCAGTTTTGTGAAGGTTCGTTTCATTTACTGATAAATCCCATTTTCTAACTTTAGCTCGACTCCAAGCCCCCATATTTTATAAAAATAGGCCGTAATGAGATGCTTTTCAGTGTTCTGCCAAGTGCTGTTTTCTTTAAATGTGTCACCATCAGTCAATAATATAGTTTTGTGCCTCTTATGGCCTGGTTGAAATTGTTTCTTAATTGCTACATTTTTGTATTTCACATTCAAAATATGAACTGGGAAAGCTAAAGGCAAGTTGCAAAAGTAGTCGTGCAGGAAGGATGCACACCCGGTCTGTTTCTAGTACTGACGTTCCTCAGTGTGTTTGCAGAATCCTCCCAAAGTTATTTCTTTGCCTTTACATATCCAGTTCTGCCTGCACAGAGTTTAATCTTTGCTCAGAATCTGGCCGATTTCTCAACCTGAATTTGTGCTCATTTGGCTGTCTCTGTCTTTGTCTGCTTTTAATGTTGGACTAGCTGCGCTACCCACCTAAAACATGCTGAAATGTATGTAATCAATGGAGACCTCAGTTTTAAACCTTTGCAGTGCATCGTCAATTGCATGTATCTCTGTCATATGCCATTTGGTATGAGATTCGTAAAAGCAGTGTTAATATTTGTGGTGTGTCATCTGTTGGAATGATATATGCAATGCATTTTATTACTCAAAATGTTTGATGCGCCATCTGTTGGAATGACATGGAAATAGCAAACACACTGACGCTTAATCCTTTTATTGGGGTGGACTGTATAAGTGTAGGTACCAACAAATCACTTCACACAGCTGTTCCTTGAATGAGCCCATGTTTTGTTGTCTGGTGCATGAACACTCGATGCGATATCACAAAATTCTTGAGGCATGTGATCGCCGACACGAGGGTCTGCACGCCATGACTTGTGCCATAATTCACATCACACAGACCCTTGCAATATAATGTGCCACAGAGACTGCATATGGACTGCTGTGTAATTCTAGTTGCCACGCTACAAAGAAGATATTTTCAAAACTGGAAGTTGACCAGAGTAGTGCGACCAAACAAATCTGGGAATATATGGGGCCTGTCCTCTGATGTCCTGCCAGAACTGGACTTTTTGATTTTGTGTTGTTTTGGCTAAATCATACACGGCGCGCGCCCTCCACAATTATTGGCACCCCTCCCCTGGTTAAGATGTGTTCTTAGGCTTCTAATAAATTCTTTTGTTTTTTCCCCAAAAAATATAGGCTCACAACTCAAACAAGAGAAAAATCCAACCTTTAATTGATGTACATTTATTCATTGGGAAAATGAATACTTGAAATCATGTGTGCCACAATTATTGGCACCCCTAACAATTCCTATAAAATGAATGTAATTGAAGCATTTTTAGTTTTTAAAGTTCATCAGAGGAAACCGGGACTTAAAATTAGTAATTAATGACATCCTGTGTCCCTGGGGTATAAATATGACGTGACACAGAGTCCTATTGCTCTTAGCCACTCTTCAACATGGGAAAGACCAGAGGACAAGCCGTTCAAGTAAGGCAGATGTGTGTCGACCTTCATAAGTCAGGTAATGGCCGCTCGCCTAAAGCTGCCCGTATCGATAGTCGGAGGAATAATAAAGAAGTGTACAACAACGAGACGAGACAAACGAGGCTGGACGAGGACCACCACGCACAGAGAGGAGGAGGGTAAGAGAAGTCAGAAACTCTCCAAAGCTCACTGCTAGAGGACTGCACCAAAGAGTGGAATCTAGGGGGTCACAAAGTCTCCATGACAACCATAGGACGCTGTCTCCATGCCGACAAGCTGTTTGGGAGACATGCAAGGAACAAGCCTTTTCTCACCTACAATCACAAATGGAAACGTCTGGAGTTTGCTCAGCGGTACTGGGGGCTTCAACTGGGACCGTGTGCTTTGGTCAGATGAGACTAAAATTGAGCTTTTTGACAACAAACATTCTAAGTGGGTCTGGCGTGAATCCAAGAATGAGTATGTGGAAAAGCACCTCATGCCCACTGTAAAGTATGGTGGAGGATAAGTGGTGCTGTGGGGCTGTTTCTCTTCAAATGGCCCTGGGAACCTTGTTTAGGGTGCATGGCATCATGAACTCCTTGAAATACCAGGACATTTTAAATCAAAATCTGGTGGCCTCTCCTAGAAAGCTGAAGATGGGTCATCACTGGGTCTTCCAGCAGGATAATCTACACAAAAATGGCTCAGCAGACACAAAATGGGGCGGAGTGGTGGGATCTGTGCTGGTATCCGGAAGGTTGCTGGTTCGAATCCCCGTCGCTGCCAAAAGAGATCCTACTCTGCTGGGCCCTTGAGCAAGGCCCTTAACCTTCAGTTGCTCCAGGGGCGCTGCACAATGGCTGACCCTCAGCTCTGACCCCAAGGGGTATGCAAAAACTAACAAATTAAAAGCAAAATAAAGAACCAAAAAAATAAATCAAGCTCCTGTCATGGCCATCTCAGTCCCCAGGCCTCAACCCCATTGAAAACGTGTGGGGTGAGCTGAAGAGGAGCGGACCCAGGACTCTGGACCATCTAGAAGGAGTGTGCAAAGAGGAATGGTCAAAAATCCCTGTCTCTGTATCCTCCAACCTTGTGAAATGTTAGAGGAGAAGATTAAGTGCTCTCTTGTTGGCAAAGGGGTTGTACGAAATATGTGTGGCACACATACGTCATGTAAAAAATGTATTTCTTAACGTGGGATCCCAATGAATAAATGTACTTCAATTGAAACATATTTTGTTTTTTGAGCCTATATTTTTTGGGAAAAAAAAATAATTTTTATTAGACCCCTAAGAACACATCTCAACCAGGGGTGCCAATAACTGTGAAGGGCGCTGTAATTGTGGCAGTGACCTGTAGCTTTTTGGTGTTTTTTTGTCTTTTGCAGATAAACACGGCCACAGCGTATTTTTATAAACACTTTCTACAGGCTCACCTTAGGTATCCATGTTGGGGTAGCAGCTGGTGTCCACCTATTCCCATGGGATTGAGCCCACTGACTGCTTCCATGAAGGTACCCATCAAACTGGCTCTGAGTCCATGCTAAGGTGCTTCTGGCTCTTCCAGGTTGCTTGTCAAGAACATGGGGGGGTGGCTGCCTAAAAGAAATAACGTCTTTACAACGTGAGTCAACTTACAGTGCATCTGGAAAGTATTCACAGCGCATCACTTTTTCCACATTTTTTTATGTTACAGCCTTATTTCAAAATGGATTAAATTCATCTTTTTCCTCAGAATTCTACACACAACACCCCATAATGACAACGTGAGAAAAGTTTACTTGAGGTTTTTGCAAATTTATTAAAAATAAAAAACTGAGAAATCACATGTACATAAGTATTCACAGCCTTTGCTATGAAGCTCAGAATTGAGCTCAGGTGCATCCTGTTTCCCCTGATCATCCTTGAGATGTTTCTGCAGCTTCATTGGAGTCCACCTGTGGTAAATTCAGTTGATTGGACATGATTTGGAAAGGCACACACCTGTCTATATAAGGTCCCACAGTTGACAGTTCATGTCAGAGTACAAACCAAGCATGAAGTCAAAGGAATTGTCTGTAGACCTCCGAGACAGGATCGTCTTGAGGCACAAATCTGGGGAAGGTTACAGAAAAAGTTCTGCTGCTTTGAAGGTCCCAATGAGCACAGTGGCCTCCATCATCCATATGTGGAAGAAGTTCGAAACCACCAGGACTCTTCCTAGAGCTGGCCGGCCATCTAAACTGAGCGATTGGGGGAGAAAGGCCTTAGTCAGGGAGGTGACCAAGAACCCGATGGTCACTCTGTCAGAGCTCCAGAGGTCCTCTGTGGAGAGAGGAGAACCTTCCAGAAGGACAACCATCTCTGCAGCAATCCACCAATCAGGCCTGTATGGTAGAGTAGCCAGACAGAAGCCACTCCTTAGTAAAAGGCACATGGCAGCCCGCCTGGAGTTTGCCAAAAGGCACCTGAAGGTCTCTCAGACCATGAGAAACAAAATTCTCTGGTCTGATGAGACAAAGATTGAACTCTTTGGTGTGAATGCCAGGCGTCACGTTTAAAGGAAACCAGGCACCGCACATCACCAGGTCAATACCATCTCTACAGTGAAGCATGGTGGTGGCAGCATCATGCTGTGGGGATGTTTTTCAGCGGCAGGAACTGGGAGACTAGTCAGGATAAAGGAAAAGATGACTGCAGCAATGTACAGAGACATCCTGGATGAAAACCTGCTCCAGAGCGCTCTTGACCTCAGACTGGGGCGACGGTTCATCTTTCAGCAGGACAATGAACCTAAGCACACAGCCAAGATATCAAAGGAGTGGCTTCAGGACAACTCTGTGAATGTCCTTGAGTGGCCCAGCCAGAGCCCAGACTTGAATCCGATTGAACATCTCTGGAGAGATCTTGAAATGGCTGTGCACCGACGCTTCCCATCCAACCTGATGGACCTTGAGAGGTGCTGCAAAGAGGAATGGGCGAAACTGGCCAAGGATAGGTGTGCCAAGCTTGTGGCATCATATTCAAAAAGACTTGAGGCTGTAATTGCTGCCAAAGGTGCATCGACAAAGAATTGAGCAAAGGCTGTGAATACTTATGTACATGTGATTTCTCAGTTTTTTATTTTTAATAAAGTTGCAAAAACCTCAAGTAAACTTTTTTCATGTTGTTATTATGGGGTGTTGTGTGTAGAATTCTGAGGAAAAAAATGAATTGAATCCACTTTGGAATAAGGCTGTAACATAACAACATGTGGAAAAAGTGATGCGCTGTGAATACTTTCCGGATGCACTGTACCTTGGTGATTTACAGTGATACGTAACACGATTAGCACAAAACTGACCCTTTAGCAAACCTTAAAGGAATACTCCAAGCAGAACTCATTTTTTTCTATAGACTACTTACTCCATGTAGTGATGGCCAAGAAAAATTCTTAATTTGTTTTCATGCAGAATGGAAATCGATTACAGTGACCAATGCTTAACTACAGCAAAGACTATCATAAAGCACATGAACAAAAAATCTCACGTTACTCGTGTTGTATAATCTACGTGACAAGCCCTCCAGTCGTATGATCATAACACCCAAGCACATGTACTTTTACTAAAATATTGTTAAATAAACCACTTCCAAAAAATGCACTAGTAAATAAAAATGGAGCGCGCTCAAATGACCCTAAGTATTTGAATGACAGACCTGTGTCCCGTTGTTACATCTCTCTATTATAAAAAAAAAAAAAAATCTTGGAAGGAGACGAGATGCGATTGTGTCAGAGACGAGTTTTCGTGCCCAGCAATGTAACCTTGCCCAGGGCCGGAAGCCCCACGAGACTAGAGCTTTCGCATAGAGATTTGGAAAAGTCATGTATGGTTATGTCAGACTCATTTCTTGTAGAGACAAAGAAACGATATTCACTCACGGGCAGTTATACGTTGCATTGTCACAATGTAATTCTAAAAACGGAATCAAAATTCAATGTGATACTGATGAAAAGGTAAAAGCGAAAAGAGATGGAATATATAGATATAGGTGATATGACAGAAGTGCGCTGTGCGAAATGCAGATTGAGCAGAAGCAGGAAGCCAGCAACTGATTGAGCAAAGAGGAGGTAAAAAAAATTGTATGTGTTTCCCATTGTATCTCCGTTTAAGAGGGGGTTGTGGTGTAGTGGGTCCACAGCTCTGATTAAAAAGGCCAGTTTTTAAATAAATAAATCGGCGCACTTAGAGTTCCCGGCCAGGAGCTGCTAATTGCCACACCTGAGCTGCCAGCACGTAGCAAGGTGGCCATGCGGTGCATGTGTACGGGCGCCATTCTCATCCCTACCACCTTAGCCATCACTTGTCCTACCTCTTCATATCTTATATCATTCTTGAGGCAGATTGAAGAGTTAAGTGCCAGCTTAAGTGAAATTTAAAAAAAAAAAAAAACGTCCTAAGTAATTGCAACACAAACACTGAGAAGCAGCGGGCCGCTAGGGTGGAGAATAGAGGAGCTGCTCAGGAAACAGCAAGCACATCAACCTCTGAGCAAACGAATGGTAAACATACAGAGAAAGAGGATGAGAACTAGGAATGCTCAAGTCAAGTGTATTCATTGCTCGGTATCGGGCAGTGCACCTTATAATCTTTGCAAGTCAAAAGCAGTTGGATAATATGACATACCCAGGGACTCGCTCAAATTAGTGGGCACCTTGCTACAATAAAATCAAACAGGTTCGTTTTTTTTTTTTATCTTTGGCCACTGGGCGGACTCGGGGTTAGGATTGGGGTTAGGTAGACTTTATTATCGCAGAGGGACATTTATTGCCAGCAGGAAATACAAAGATAAGACATTGTTACACAGATACAAGAAAATAAACAAGGACACAACAACTGATAGCCAGCGTTATTGTACGTACACACACTCAAGATTAGTACAGAGATGAATAATTACTAATAATAATTCAGAATTCAGCAGCATCCCTTCAAGTCACACAATTCAAAATGCTTCTAGTTCTGGGACTAAAAGAGTTCTTAAATCTGTTACCCTTTATACTGGGAATCTAAATCTGCACCCTGATGGCAACATCTGAAATTGAGAATTGAGTCGGCCTTTTTACTAACCTGTTTGTTATACAGCTCAGGACAGAGGGCTGCTGCAAACCAATAATTTTATGGCACATTTTTACAATGTTATAAGACAGTTTATATTGTTAATGATGTGGTTGCCAAACTGACAAATAAACGCAAATTATTTAAAGCAAGAGACTCAATAAAGGAATTTTTAAAAGAGTTTTTTTTTTTTTATCACTTTAAGCCAGTTGAATTTCACTTACCATGGATTTTGGTATCGATGAGTGACTCGGTCTTCGGTTTCTTGACGAAATTCAGCCCGCTGCAGAGACAAAGCATGACATGTTATTTGGATCGTTTTACTGCCCAAGAATCAGAACCAGGAAATGTTTCAAAGCACAGGCAGTGAAAAGTGATCTATACTAATAAAAGGCAAAGCCCTCACTGACTCACTCATCACTAATTCTCCAACTTCCCATGTAGGTAGAAGGCTGAAATTTGGCAGGCCCATTCCTTACAGCTTACTTAAAAAAGTTAAGCAGGTTTCATTTCGAAATTCTACGCGTAACGGTCATAACGGTCGACAACGTCCGCCATATTGAACTTTCTTATTCATGGCCCTATCTTCACGAAATTTGGTAGGCGGCTTCCCTGCGCTAACCGAAACCGATGTACGTACTTATTTCGGTGGTATGACGCCACTGTCAGCCGCCATATTGAACTTTCCAACGTCACTAATTCTCCAACTTCCCATGTAGGTAGAAGGCTGAAATTTGACAGGCTCATTCCTTACAGCTTACTTACAAAAGTTAAGCAGGTTTCATTTCAAAATTGTCCACGTAACAGTCATAACGGTCAACAACGTCCACCATGTTGAACTTTCTTATTTATGGCCCCATCTTCTCGAAATCTGGTAGGCGGCTTCCCTCCACTAACTGAAACCAATGTACATACTTATTTAGATAGATAGATAGATTTCAGTGGTATGATGCCACTATCGGCCGCCATATTGAACTTTTCAACAGTCTTTGTTACTTATGGGCCCATCTTCAAGAAATTCTATCGATCAAAGAACTGTCACTTACCGAGTGGTTTCCATGCCCGGAGATACCACCTACCTTTTCCATTCTCTTTGTTACATATTGCACGGCCATATCAGGCTCACTCTTGATATCCGGAGGAACATTGTGTCTTATGTATTGAATGACTGGGACAGGTTCAAGGTGTGGACTGATGACGGTACAGGAGATAATTATACTACACAGGAGCACTAGAAGAGTGAAATGCTTAAGCCCTTCACCTATGGATCTGCATGTGAGTTGATGGCTGCCTCTGAATTGTTCGGTTGTCGCTTTCAAGTATACAAAAATGGCCAAATATTTTACACCTTTCGACAACCGCCAATGCCTCTTAAACATCCTAGATTGACAAGTGACGATTTCAGTAGTGGACACTTTGATGTTTATGAATGTTTAAACTCTCAAAAGCTGGATGTGAAGTTATCGATGAAACCGGTTGTATGCTTACAATGCTTGACAGATGCCGAATGTCTCTTCAACACAAGTCCTACAAATACTGTCGTAATTGAAACAAACCATGAAACTCAAACCGATTATGACAGCAGCAATCCAAGCTGTGAGATTTGAGACAAGATTACTGTTCACATGGCCAACTGTACGTTGCATGCTCAAGAGTAAGCTCAGCGCACAGCTTGGTCATATTACAACCGGAGGGCCGAACTCACAATGCGGTATACAAAGAGATCCTTAACAAATAATTATTGGCATATTGTCCCACAGTTTAAAAAGGTTTAATTTTCTTCTTAATAAAAATTTGAATGCAGTACTTCACCGCTGTGACGCACGGGTATTTTGCTAGTGTTATATGTTATATTGATCGGTAACAGATGTCACACATACACGTGCTTGGGACAAATCTTAAGGCCTTGTCGACTTGCAATTCCACCCCAAGTCTTGGGTTGGCATTGCCTCCTAACGCCTCTCCTCTCCTTCCCTCTGCAGATTCAGAGAACAGTGGAACAACGGCAGCACATGATCTCACTTTCGGTTTTCACGTGCCTGATTCTGTCCCTTCTGTCTCATCAACCTCATAGACAGCCACAAGCAACATCTTTCCGCAGTCTGGTTGGAGACTTCTGTCCGCAAAGACGTCCATTTTTTTTGCAAAAGTTTTCTTTCAAAACATCACAATATATGGGGATCGCCATTCGGTGCCTCAACCCTTTACCTTAGTATTTTCCTATTACAGAGAGAGGAGGAGGAGGATTACACAGAATAACTTAAAAATCTGCTATTTCTTGTAGTATGTTTACCTTCAGCACCTCCTCGTGTGTCTGAACCTCTCTTGTCCCTGATTGCCTCTCTCCCATAATGCCTCCTTCTCAGACTCTGCCTCTAATTTCGAGGCGCCTCTCTCACCTCCTGTCTTTTTATACTTTCCGTCTCCTGAAGGCGACTCTCTCAGCATGACTCCCATGCTATTTCTCCTCCTCATGTGTCTCACACTTGCACTTCCTCTTTCGATCGTGTTACCAAAGCCAAACCGACCAATCAGATTGCTCTGGAGAAATGGGCACACACAGACCTTAGTGTTTTATTATATAGTAATTATAATAATTAATAGCAACCCTCAAGCAGGATGTCTTTAGATGTCATAAGACAATGGAGCCATAGAGGGAGCTCAGGAGGAAATGATTTGCATTATTAAGCAAAAGAAGATTAAGAG
Source organism: Polypterus senegalus (assembly GCF_016835505.1). Lineage (NCBI taxonomy): Eukaryota > Metazoa > Chordata > Cladistia > Polypteriformes > Polypteridae > Polypterus > Polypterus senegalus. Next base: position 19,389,062 of record NC_053157.1, read on the forward strand.
GTGACGTTATTGAAGTGTTTAAAATTCTGAAGGGAATTAGTCCAGTGGATCGAGACTGTGATTTTAAAATGAGTTCATCAAGAACACGGGGACACAGTTGGAAACTTGTTAAGGGTAAAGTTCACACAAACAGTTACACAAAGACACTTGGAATAAACGACCAAATAGTGTGGTAGACATCAAGACGTTAGGGACTTTCAGAACTCGATGTTTTATTGGAGGAAACAAGTGGATAGGACTGGCGAGCTTTGTTGGGCTGAATGGCCTGTTCTCGTCTAGAGGGTTCTAATGTTTTATGTCAGTCACACCATGCGTAAGACGACTAATGTAACCAGAGGATAAGTCTGTCTGTCGAGGATGAAAGTGGAACTACAGTGGCTTGACTGCTTGGGGTCTTAGATTATGCAGAAAATGCAGGCATTAGTCTCTGTTTTCACCTTTCATCCACACTACCTCAGCATTTTTAATCATTTTGAAATCGGAGACTCTAATCTCGCTCTGATTGGTCTATGCTTATTATGTGTCCCACTCATGATTAGATCCTGCTCATTACAATGTCTTATTGGTCACCCTTTACAGAAGAAAACAATATTCCAACATGATGGACATAGAGGAGTTGCTTTCCTTCGTGTTTTTTGCGTTGTTTACCTACTTTTTTGTTTTTTGTATTTGTCATTGCTGTTCTCTATGTGTAAACACAAACTGCAAATGAATGTCTTGTATGAAGGGTCACTTCCTCTGCCCGTTTCTGCTGATGTGCGCGTGCTTAGTGTAGGTGAACCGCTAAGCCGCATGTGTTTCTGGTCATTTTGCCAGGGGCAGACATACACTTACCTAAAGAATTATTAGGAACACCACACTAATACGGTGTTTGACCCCCTTTCGCCTTCAGAACTGCCTTAATTCTACGTGGCATTGATTCAACAAGGTGCTGAAAGCATTCTCTAGAAATGTTGTGCGTGTTGTGGCTTCACAAATGCTTTGCTGCATACTTCGGTTGTAACAAGTGGTTATTTCAGTCAAAGTTGCTCTTCTATCAGCTTGAATCAGTTGACCCAGTCTCCTCTGACCTCTAGCATCAACAAGGCATTTTCGCCCACAGGACTGCCGCATACTGGATGTTTTTCCCTTTTCACACCATTCTTTGTAAACCCTAGAAATGGTTGTGGGTGAAAATCCCAGTAACTGAGCAGATTGTGAAATACTCAGACCGGCCCGTCTGGCACCAACAACCATGCCACGCTCCAAATTGCTTAAATCACCTTTCTTTCCCATTCTGACATTCAGTTTGGAGTTCAGGAGATTGTCTTGACCAGGACCACACCCCTAAATGCATTGAAGCAACTGCCATGTGATTGGTTGATTAGATAATTGCATTAATGAGAAATTGAACAGGTGTTCCTAATAATCCTTTAGGTGAGTGTACTTTTATAAATGATGTGGAAAAACATGAATGTGATTACAGATTGTTTTACTTTAGAAACGCAGTTTTTAAATGAAAATGTTGAAGTGCAGGTATAGTCTTAGATTACTTGTTAAATGAGAGTTGGGAATGAGAAATTTGCTCAATCTAACTAGCAAAACCAGATCTTGAATTCAAGACAAGGAGGATCTGAAATTCTGGAAAGAATTTTTATTATTCTCAAAGAAAACAATAGTTTTTTCCTTTTCTAGTTTGAAATTCAGAGGGGCATACTTAGTCCACATCCTTACATTAAGATGATGGCAGTACATCTTGAAATTATACATGGGCCATGACTGAAAATAAATGGCAAAACATTATGTGACAAGTAACCCGCAAATTATTAAAATGAATAATTACAAAACACGGGGCGGCACGGTGGCGCAGTGGTAGCGCTGCTGCCTCGCAGTTCGGAGACCCGGGTTCGCTTCCCGGGTCCTCCCTGCGTGGAGTTTGCATGTTCTCCCGTGTCTGCGTGGGTTTCCTCCGGGCACTCCGGTTTCCTCCCACAATCCAAAGACATGCAGCTTAGGTGGATTGGCGATTCTAAATTGGCCCTGGTGTGTGCTTGGTGTGTGGGTGTGTTTGTGTGTGTCCTGCGGTGGGTTGGCACCCTGCCCAGGATTGGTTCCTGCCTTGTGCCCTGTGTTGGCTGGGATTGGCTCCAGCAGACCCCCGTGACCCTGTATTCGGATTCAGTGGGTTAGAAAATGGATGGATGGAATTACAAAACAATAAACATATAGAAAGTTTAGATAAAACCCAACTAAAGTTCTATGAATAAGTAGAGTCTGGCATGTAAAGTGTTTACCAGACAAAAATAAATACTGGAAAAAAAGACCAAATATTAGTAATATTAATACTAATATTCTAATTGGTGCTCCGGTTTCCTCCCACAGTCCAAAGACATGCATGTTTGGTGCATTGGCGACCCTGAATTGTCCCTGGTGTGTGTGTGTGTGTGTGTGTGCGTGTGCACACGCCCTGCGGTACGCTGGCACCCTGCACGTGGTTTGTTTCCTACCTTTGTCCCCTGGGATTGGCTCTAGCAGACCCCTGTGACCCTGTAGTTCGGATATAGCGGGTTGGATAATGAATGGATGGATGGGAAGGATAATCTAATCTGGACAGAAAATAGAGAGACGGCTGAATCTGCTACTTGGGATGCAAGATGGGAACCAATCCAGGATGTGATGGCACAACATCAAAGCATTTGTTTAAGAGGAGAGCCACAATGACACAACATAAAACTGACAGTTTAGTTCACACGCCTGTCTTTGAGGACGTAAGCAAGGAAACCCACTTGGGCAGGAGAACATGCAAACTTCACACAGAGGTGACGGAACCAAGAACAACTACCTCAAGGTCCAGGAGATGAGAAAAAAATCAAAGTCTAACTGGAGGAGGTCAAAACCAAAGAGAACAAAAAGAACCAACCAACCAAAGTCCAGTGTGCCATCAAAAATCTTGACACAAGGTGTGAATATACAATGGGAGGCCTGAAAATCAAAAGTACGCTTTATGAGAAATATCTCGGAGTCGTAGTGCACTATACGCTATCAAACTCCAGACAGTGTTCAGAAGTCATTAAGAAGGCTAGCAGAGTGTCAGGTTATATAGCGCCCTCAAGCTGGTGAGGCCTCACCCGGAGCACTGGGTGCAGTTTTGGTGCCAAGTGTTGTTCAGGTTTAACACTGAACATGTGAACAAAACAACTTCTTAACCAAGTTGACTCGAACGTTGGCTCCACACCCTTAGTGGCAGTTGGCCCTTTCGTGTTTGGTTCCTTTTGGCTCTGACTCCAGTTCTGTCTTTTGACTGTCAATGCCATCTTTGCCCTTTGATTGTTTGTTTGATCTTTTCATGTTTTATTCCTGAGTATGTTTTTTTTTTTTTTAGCTTACATACGGTATCATCTCCTAATTTAAGAATCCACAGGCACACTTATAATGTCCTTAATAATAATGTCTGAATGACATTCTTTTGTTCTGGGTTTGTTTTCTAGTTGGCCTTTTATTCGAAAAAGAGTATTTGCTTTATTTTGCAACTTGTTTCTAACTACTTTAATTATTGCTTACTTAAACTTTTGCCTTTCATCTGTTTATCAGGTTCAGTTTTTCTTTCCTTCCATAAAATAATTAATTATTCCTTTTTTTGTGCTAATTTATTTCACTAAGCCTTTCCATGTTATTTACAGTAACTATTTTGGTAAATGAGTTTGTTCATTTAGGATCATGGTCTTTTCCTTTCACCTTCCAAACAAACCCTAGCACTTTCTCCCCGTGTTCCTCTTCGCTTTTATCTTCCACCATAAAGCACATTCTGATATAATGAAGACTGTAAACTCTTTCACTTTGCATGACTGCTGATGTCAAATGGAGGTACTCTGTGGTTGCTTACAGTAAGTAGGAAGGGACACCACCACCTTTTTCAGATTTTTTGTTACTAACTGATAAGACAAATTGTACAATACCACCTTCAGCTGCATGTTGCTGTTCAGAGTCCTCATATTTAACGTGCAGAACTCCTCCACTCCCCATCCAACTCCTCCCACGTAGCATTGCTTCGGCAGCGGTGTTGGCGTCCCAGGTGCCGCACGGTACAGGTAACTCAGCTCGCTGGTAGCCTCTGGCAGTTTAGAGCCCACCCCGACACTGTGTGGAAAGTCGCACCTCTTCACCTTGTAGTCACCAACGCCATCCGGCCCTGAGAAAACATGGAAACCACATTTTTCATTTAGTCTGGACTTTATGAACAGAGCACCTTCATAAAGCAACTTACGAGCCGGTCAAATGTATACTGAATAAATATTTCACAGCATCAAACATCCATCCATTATCCAACCAGCTCAAGACAGGACCTGATATGATTGGTATTTTTCATTAACTTTTGGGGGGATTTCTTGAAGTGTTTTGGACAATACAATATACGTCCATTCTGAATTAAATTCTAGTACAGTGGAACCTCGGTTTATGAGTGTTTTGCAAGACGAGCAAAAATTTTTAATAAATTTTGACTTGATAAACGAGCGATGTCTTGCAATACGAGTAGTATGGATACACTTTGTCTGCTGAGCGTCATGTGATCACAACTGAGCTGATGGTTCTTCTCTCTCTCTCCTTATCTCGCTCGCTCGCTCGCCCAGTGCGTCTTTTCTCTCTCTCTTCTTATCTCGCTCGCCCAGCGCTTATCTCTGTTTACTACAGCATTGTGACTGTGTGTGTGTGCGCTGTGAAGTGCGAGTCCTCATCTTGCTCCCCAAAACACGAAGCTGAGTCTCAGTACTTTAACACCAGTTTATTCAGTTTGAAACAGCAACAGCGCTGTTATTTATTGCAGCAGGATCTTTATAATGTTCCTTGATCTTTTTGGATGCGCTTATATGGCGAACTGCTACAGCGCTGGGAGACTGCGATTGCTTTGGGACGCTCTTCAGCGTGTCGTCCCGTTGGGTGGAATTCCACATGAGTTTAGAAAATCACCCCAGCCATGATTCTTTTTAAAGGTAAATTGCAGGTTAATTTGTATTATGTATTTTACTTTATATTTTGTATTAATCCTTTTTATATGAATAGTTTTGGGTTGTGGAACGAATCATCTGAATTTCCATTATTTCTTATGGGGAAATTTGCTTTGATATACGAGTGTTTTGGATTGCGAGCACGTTTCCGGACCGAATTATGCTAGCAAACCGAGGTTACACTGTATTTTTTTTTGAGAAAGCTTCATCTTCTTGTTGTTCTTCTTCTTTCGGCTGCTCCCGTTAGGGGTTGCCACAGCAGATCATCTTCTTCCATATCCTTCTGTCCTCTGCATCTTACTCTGTTACACCCATCACCTGCATGCATTGGCTGACAGGGCTCTAGCCAAGGGGCCCGGGATCACAGGGGCGCGGCGCGGGATGAGTCGATATTATGCACAAACAAAACGTATGAACAGAAAGCAAGAATTGATCCTACAGCATTGAGTGTCAACTTCAGAATAAAACATTTTGAAAACTAAAAACAATATCAAAAAAAGTTTCAGCCAAAAAAACTTTCTCACTTTGACATTTTATGAATCCAAATAAAACGTAGACCTCTCCACTGGTCGAAAAGTTTGATATGAATTGCTGATTTGGTGTCATGTAGTTTTTATATATTCTTTATTTATAAATATTATAAACAATAAACTTAAATTATACATGGTTTTAAACACAATTAAATAAGAAATACTACACAAAAAAATTAAACATTTACGTCACTTATTTCTTAGTTAAAGTTTCGATTTTTTTCAAAATTTTCAAAAAGACGTAATTTCCAGCTTTTTGCAAGAAAATTGAGGCCTGCAACAACCGCCATTATTTTAGTCGGAACATTTCCTATAGGAAACCCTACATTTAGAAAAGTATATCAAAAATACTCGTGGGAAAGTATTATTTAGGAGGCGAAAGCAGTTGCTGAGGTAGCAGCAGTGCAAACTCAATTTCCAAATAACCGGAATCCTTCTACAGAACCAGAATATGATTTCAAAGTTTCTGTAGCTTTCCCAGTATTGGATTTTATCATCAGCGATTTAAAGACAAGATTTGAAGAAGCAGATGCCATATGTGAATTATTCTCACCCATTTTGAATGTCAATGGTCAACTCACCGCAAGAGCTGCAAAATTTGCACGTGCATATGCAGAAGATCTGTCAGATGACTTACTGGATGAACTCTTTCACTTCAAAAGTATTTACAAGACAGTTTTTTGGTGTTGACAAAAGCCAATTAGAATTTTGAATGCAATTTACGACAAAAAACTTCAAGGTATATTTGCCAATATCTGTCTCGCTATTAAATTGTTTTGTGCAGTCCCATTTACTGTTTCTTCAGCAGAAAGATCGTTTAGCAGATTCATTAAAAACATGGCAAAGAAGTACAACTAGTCATAAACGACTTAATCATTTAGCAATTCTGTGTATCGAAAATGATTTAGCTAAACATGTTGATTTTAGTGAGGTCATTTTTGCGTCAAAAGAAAGCTAGAAAACAGATTTTTTTCAATAATTTTTAATACTACTGTAAGTTTTTCATTAGAATCTTTACTTTATAAATATATTCAATAAATGTGCATAATACTTCTTATGTTTTTGCATCATTAACCTCGCTTATTTCATTTTAAATCCTATTGGGTATCATGTTTTCCTTAACCCTAGGTGAAGGGCCCGCCAGAGATCCTGGCCTAGTGGCCCGCGTTAGAATGTGGGGGCCATGCCTGCATGTCCTCTCTCACCACATCCATAAACCTTCTCTTAGGCCTTCCTCTACTCCTCTTACCTGGCAGCTCAGTTCTTAACATCCTTCTCCCAATATACTCAGCATCTCTCCTCTGCACATGTCCAAACCAACGCAATCTCACCTCTCTGACTTTGTCTCCCAACCATCCAACCTGAGCTGACCCTCTAATGTCCTCATTTCTAATCCTGTCCATCCTCGTCACACCCAATGCAAATCTTAGAGCTGGAGGTGGCACAGTCAAAGATGCCGTCTCCTGCTTTCTGGTCAGTGCCACCGGCTCCAGCCCATATAACATAGCTGGTCTCACTACCATCCTGTAAAGCTTCATGAAAGAGTTGAAATATTTTTTTCTTTAGACTGTGACGCCAGTTTATTTTATTATGGGTGTCACCTTTGTCAAACATTGGTGTTGGTAGTTCCCATAGTGATATAACAAAATATTCTGGGGTTGTGTGACGTGTGGCATCTTCAGTGCAACCGTTTAAAGGTGAGCATGTGCACTTCCGCATCATCCGAGATAAGCATTAACTCTCTGTAATGGCAAATTACCCTTCTGACATTTAGACCCCCAGTTCTTGGTCAGTATAATGATTGAATCATTTGTTTATTTGTTTGCATCTTTTTTTAGAAACCTTACCAATTGTGGAGAAAATAAAACAGTTGGGAAAATCAGAAAAGGGATGGGGTACCAGCTGTTAGCCCCATTTAATACGCAGGCTGAATAAATGGAAAAGAAAAAATGTGCACATGCCGGTGCAGTAGACAGCTCGGTGCCCTTTAAACAAAATATGCTTTTGAGGGAAACTGCAGTTTCTCATTGAACTTCTGATGGCCTCCTGTTTTTATAGCGCCATCCCGGGAAGAGGCAGAGCTTCATGGCCAGAAATGTCCTACACGGTCAAGCCTCTGAACTGTGGTTGAAAAGGAAGATGAAGTTAAAGGCAGTGTCCCCTCACTGCTCGGGGTAGTACTGCCTACCTTCTGAGAGACTTGAGGATCAGTAAGCCATTGTGTTCAAATTTGGGGTTACTTCAATCCTAAAATTTCATTTCAACGTTAGTTTCTTGATTAGCGTTTTTGTTTGCATTTGCGCCGCTTGAGTTCTTCACGATCACTGCTATTGTGTCTCCAAAACCCCCAACATTGTTAGGTCAGCACCCACATTGTGTCGTCTGAGGTCAAGCCCTTTAGCTAACAATGACACAAGCTGTAAAAGTCATCCTTGGGCTGGTTTCCATATCCGAGTTTGCAGATTTAAAGTCTTTTTTGGTGCCTGAACTCTTTGACCTCGATTTAGTCTCTTAACTTAATTTCATTTCCATAACCGTGTGGCTGATATTCTGGTTTTGATTTCTATTTTTGATTTTTTTCCACAAGTTACTCCAAAAACTTTTCGTGGTGGTTTGATAAAGTAACAGTTAGTGTGCTGGGCTGATGAAAGATAAGAGTAGAATCCTCTAGCAATCTTGGCGTGACTCTGACTACGTTTCATCTCTCAGTCCTTTCATTTAAAAATCAATACCATTTTGTTGGAGTCCATATCTGCCAACTGGCCCCAGGCTTGTGTGTGCCACCAGTAAGACCATCCAAGGTTGGATTCCTACCTTGCACCTAATGGTCCTGGAATTTGTTCCAACCCCTTTTGACTCCAAACTGCATTAAAATGCATGGATGAATTATCGTATGATTCCTTTTTCCGGATGCACCATCCTGATCTTTATATTCTTCAAAGTGATCCTCAAAACTCTACCAATATTCAGATGCTGGATTTCTGTTCACTATCATTGGTTATGTTCATATTAAACCACTGCCAGGATATTTGGGTGTCATTCTTGTATTTTATCATCGCATCTCATTTTTTTAATTGCTGTGAAAGAAACTAAAGGTGATCAAGGGGTGATACAGTTATTATAGAGTAATATAGTTATTGTGTATGAAATGTTTTGATATACTTTAAATATAGCATTTATATCAGAAATAGCATGAAGACACTGCCAAAATGGTGGATTGATTAAGCAAGCCTATTAGGATAAGAGCTGAACTTCAGAAGTATTGAGAAGGACAAGAATGTAGCGAAATGAAACTTTTATTTAGGTGTATAAGCTAATGAACCAATCAGAGTAAATGTCAGATGTTGTGTAAGCATTAATGGAGCACTGTCATTTAAACTCAATTGTCTATAAATACGCGACTCTGACTTTGCTTAGTGACCATTCCTTAACAGACTACTGTCACCGACTGTTCCCTTTTCATGAAGAGAAATTAAAGACGCATGAACACGCTTCCTCCTGCCTGATTCCTGGGTCTTAAGGCTGAAGTTTCTTCCACACTGCTTTTCCTGGTACAGGTCACAGGGGCAATAGGCCAGGCAGGTCATCTCCGACTTCCCTGTCTCCAGCTATAGACTGCAGTTATTCCTGGAGAATTCCCAGGCATTCCCAAATCAAGCAAGAGATTATAATCCCTCCAGGGTGTCCTGGGTCTGTTACAGGATCTCCACCCAGTGGGATGTGCCCAGAGCAGCCCTAATGGAAACCACCTGGGAGCCATCATTATACGACATGCCCAAACCACCTCTGCTGATTCATCTTGAAGAGCAGCGACTCTACTCTTGAGGCTCTCCTAAATCGTTGAGCTTTTCATCTTATCATGGACTGTTAGCCTAACCAGACTGTGAAGAAACCTACTTTCTGCTGCTTGAATTGCAATCTCATTCTTTCCAACATTATCCGCAACTCATGACCCTTAGTGAGGACAGGGATGTAGACTGACCAATAAACTAAGAGCTGTGTCTTTAGACTCGACTCCTGCTTCACTCCCACTGACCAATACAGCACCGACAGAAAAACTGCCACTTCTCCAATATGCTTGTCGATTTCATGTCCCCTTTTTCTATCACTCGTTAATAAGATCCTGAGATATCTGAACTACTCCACTAAGGACAATTATCCCCCATCACCTGGAGACCGCAATCCACACTTGGTGGTGCTGATCCTCATCCTAGCCGCTTCACAAACAGCAACAAATCACTCAAATGCATGCCAAAGGTCACAGTCATATTAGGGAAAGAGGACAACACCATCTGCATAAAGCAACAGTGCTACCCCATGGCTCCCCAACTGGAGACTCTCGCGTCTTTGGCTGTGTCTTGATGTATCATGTCCATGAAAACCACAGACAGAAGTGTTGACAAGACACGGTTTTGATGGAGCACAACATCCACAGTGAGCAGATTCGACTTCACAGCAAACTGAAATTGGGCCTCTCCTTTAATACATGCAATTACATTCTATTAATACTTGCATTTTTTGAATATCTCTCTTTGCAAAAGGAATATTTATTAAATAAAATGGTGTAATCTTTCTCTTTAAGTAAATAAAACTGTAAATGCTTGATCTTTCAGAAGAGAATGTTCCAGAATGTAACAACACAATGCTTATGTACATTTTCCAGCTTGTTACTCGGATACCAGATTATATTTGAAGAGACAAACTACAATAATTAACCGCACTCTCATGTTGAACTTACAAACCATGACTCTCTTTTCACAGGTTCAACATCGTCGTTTCGACAGAGGTGAGTGAAATTCTTACTTGAATGTTAATCAACATGCAACACGTCGCCCGTCTCCAGCACGATGAGTAGTAAAGTGGAACAAAGTTACCTCAAGACGTCTGGCTTCCTTACCTCAAACATGCAGTAGATTCATAAACCTTCACATCTCTCTATTATATCAAAAAATCCTGCGACGCGATGAGACTTTTTGGAAGATTTTTTTCAAGTCCCGTGAGATGAGACCTTGGCCATGAGATTTTTTCAAGTCCCGGCTGCTCTCAACCATTTTCAACCACGCGCACGGTCCTCTCACCTCTCATTCGTGTGAATGCTTTTGACAGACACAGTTCCTGCTCTCTCAGCTCTTATAAATTTTAACGTTTTACTCGCTTTAAGTTTCCAATTAAAGAAGACGTATTATGTCCAAATTTTATTGAAGAATTTCATCACGAACGGTTATCAACATAAAAAAATGAGTACAGGGGCAATCCTGGCACTGAGAAATGATGATTGTGTTTCTCTGACTTGTGGCCACTTGCACGGTGCACTTGTCAGTGTCGGCGATGATGCAGACAGCTTCAGCAATGGGCTCATCTAATGCTGGACACTGAAATAAACAGCAGACAGGAAATGTTGCGCAACATCTTTAAAATGTACCATACAAGGAAATTTCGAAAGTATACCTTTGTATCTACACCTTTATTTTTTATATAACAACTTTGTAACAGTGAAGGCCACCCGCTAGGCAAGGGGTCCTCAATCCCAGTCCTGGAGAGCCGCAGTGGCTGCAGGTTTTTGTTCTGACCTGGTTGCTTAATTAAAAACCAATTCTTGCCAATAAAGCACTAACAAGCTATGAAATTAAATTAACTCTGCTATGTCAGGTCATTCTCATATCCTAGATTTTCTTTCCCTTTCTATCATGCAAATGATTTGAAGGCTAAAATGGACGAGTAATTCTCAGTCCTTCACTTTTTTTCTCTTCATTTTTCTTCCAAGTATTTAATTAAACCCAATAGTGCAGATAAATACACACAGGTGTAAATGTAAATAAGCTAAATGGAGAAATGCTGCTCTCTCTTGTCATTTGCATGTTATTGATAATAAGGAGCAATTAAAATAGCTGTTTCAGACAAAATTAAGCAATAAGGGCTCAAAATCACTAAAGTGAAGCAGAAGTGTTACTTTAGCAATAAGTGCTTTTTATTAAGCAACTGGGTTGGAGCAAAACCTGCAGCCACTGCGGCTCTCCAGGACCGTGATTGAGGACCCCTGCACTAGGCGCTTTGCAAGTGCACATCCCTCTATTATAAACTGCTCCAAAAAATTAAAGGAACACTTTGAAAACACATCAGATCTCAATGGGAAAAAGAAATCCTCCTGGATATCTATACTGATATAGACTGGGTAATGTGTTAGGAACGAAAGGATGCCACATCGTTTGATGGAAATGAAAATGATCAACCTACAGAGCCCTGAATTCAAAGACGCCCCAAAAATCAGAGTGAAAAAATTATGTGGCAGGCTAGTCCATTTTGCCAAAATTTAATTGCAGCAACTCAAAATTGTATGCAGCACTTTGTATGGCCCCTGTGTTCTTGTATACATGCCTGACAACATCGGTGCATGCTTCTAATGAGATGACAGATGGTGTTGTGGGGGATCTCCTCCCAGATCTGGACCAGGGCATCACTGAGTTCCTGGACAGTCTGAGGTGCAACCTGGTGGCATTGGATGGACCAAAACATAATGTCCCAGAGGTGTTCTATTGGATTTAGGTCAGGAAAGTGTGGTGGCCAGTCAATGGTATCAATTCCTTCATCCTCCAGGAACTGCCTGCATACTCTCACCACATGAGGCCAGGAATTGTCGTGCACCAGGAGCCACTGTACCAGCATAGGGTCTGACAATGGGTCCAAGGATTTCATCCTGATACCTAATGGCAGCCAAGGTGCCTTTGTCAAGCCTGTAGCGGTCTGTGTGACCCTCCATGGATATGCCTCCCCAGACAATCATTAACCCACCACCAAACTGCTCATGCTGAATGATGTTACAGGCAGCATAATGTTCTCCATGGCTTCTCCAGACCCTTTCACTTCTGTCACGTGCTCAGGGTGAACCTGCTCTCATCTGTAAAAGCACAGGGCACCAGTGGTGCATCTGCCAATTCTGGTATTCTATGGCGAATGCCAATCGAGCTGCATGCTGCTGGGCAGTGAGCTCAGGGCCCATTAGAGGACATGGGGCCCTTGGGTCACCCTCATGAAGTCTTTCTGGTTGTTTGGTCAGAGACATTCACACCAGTGGCCTGCTGGAGGTCATTTTGTAGGGCTCTGGCAGTGCTCATCCTGTTCCTCCTTGCCCAAAGGGAGCAGATACTGGTCCTGCTGATGGGTTATGGACCTTCTATGGCCCTCTCTAGCTCTCCTAGAGTAACTGCTTGTCTCCTAGAATCTCCTCCATGCCCTTGAGACTGTGCAGGGAGACGCAGCAAACCTTCTGGCAATGACACGTATTGATGTGCCTTCCTGGAGAAGTTGGACTACCTGTGCAACCTCTGTAGGGTCCAGGTATCGCCTCATGCTACCAGTAGTGACACTGACTGTAGCCAAATGCAAAACTAGTGAAGAAACAGCCAGAAAAGATGAGGAGGGAAAAATGTCAGTGGCCTCCACCTGTTAAACCATTCCTGTTTAGGGGGTCATCTCATTGTTGCCCCTCTAGTGCATCTGTTGTTAATTTCATTAACATCACAGCAGCTGAAACTGATTAACAACCCCCTCTGCTACTTAACTGACCAGATTAATATCCCATAAGTTTCATTGACTTTATGCTATACTCTGATTAAAAAGTGTTCCTTTAATTCTTTTGAGCAGTATATAAAAAAAATCCTAGGACGAGATGAGACTTTGGCCATGAGATTTTTTCAAGTCACACCCTCCTTGCAACCATATTCAAACACGCACACTGTACTGTCACCTCTCATTCGTGTGAATGCTTTTGACAGACACAGTTCCTCTTATAAATTTTTATGTTTTCCTCACTTTAAGTTCCTAATCAAAGACGACGTATTGACGTGTTATGTCCAAATCTTATTGAAGAATTTCATCACAAAGGGTTATCAACAGAAAAAATGACAACACGGGGCAATCCTAGCACAGAGAAACGATCAAGTCAAATTAATTAACGCCACACAACAAATTGGTTAAATGTGTATCGATTGACTATGCTGAAACAGTTGGTGGTGTTCGTGCGGAAGATGAAAACATCATCTTACAATATCCTGAACAATGTCTTCCACCGCAGAAATTACTGCAGAAAGGACGAAGTATCCAAGAAAGGTAATGTAGTACATCTTCCACGGATAACATTACACAACAAAGGAGATCTTGATATGCCATTTGTTTTAAAACGTTAACAGTTTCCCATTAGAATAGCTTTTGCAAAGACAATTAACAAATCTCAGAGCGAAACATTTCAAAAAGTCAGGGAAAGAAACGAAATTCAATCACAGGCAGTTATACGTTGTGTTGTCACGATGGAAGTCCAAACACAGAATCAAAATTCAATCTCATATTGATAAAAATTGAAATGAAGTTTTACAGTAAAAGTATAAGTTTAAAAAGTGTTTGCGTGTTCATTTCAAAGCCAAAAAGAACAAAATCGTATTCCGTAATGAATAACTCTAACGCAACATGAAACATAATTTACTTTCAAACTATTACGTTTTACTCTTTTTTAATACGGTTAATTATTTGCTGTAATGTAAGATAGTTCTATTATGCATATGTAACAATTCCCATGAAAATAAAAATCTGCTTAAATTGTACAACCGCATCCCCATACGCGAGCAACTGAACCACAAAGAGGCTAACGCATAGCACAGGCCCGGGATTTCACGAGCAAAGTGAGCAGGGAGCAAAGCCCCTCTAGTTTTTTCATATCTTGTTCTGTTGAAACCTTATAGTAAAATAAATCAAATATTTTTTCTCTCAACATGCAACACTCAATAACCCTGATTGACAAAGAAAACAAATATGATTAAAAGAAATTTGCAAATTTATTAAAAATAAACTGAAATTTGAAGCAAGTATTCAGACCCTCTACTGTACTCAGTACTCATTGAATCCCCTTTGGCAGCAAGTACAGCCTGAGGTGGTCTTGGGTTTGACTTGACAAGCTTCACACATCTGGATTTGGGGATTTTCTGTCATTCTTCCCTGCAGATCCTCTCAGACTCTGTCAGGTTGATGAAGATGTCAGGTTGATGAAGACCGTTGGTGGACAGCTAATTTCAAGTTCAAGTCTGGGCATTTCCAGGGTTGTCTCTAAGCCATTCATTCCTGTGTTGTCTTGGCTTTGTGCTTAGGGTGGTTGTCCTGTGGGAAAGTGAACCTTTGGCTCAGTCTGAGGTCCAGAGCACTGTGGAGCAGGTTTTCATTAAGGATGTCTCTATATGGGGCGGCACGGTGGCGCAGTGGTAGCGCTGCTGCCTCGCAGTTAGGAGACTCGGGTTCGCTTCCCGGGTCCTCCCTGCGTGGAGTTTGCATGTTCTCCCCATGTCTGCGTGGGTTTCCTCCGGCGCTCGGTTTCCTCCCACAATCCAAAGACATGCAGGTTAGGTGGATTGGCGATTCTAAATTGGCCCTAGTGTGTGCTGGGTGTGTGTTTGTGTGTGTCCTGCGGTGGGTTGGCACCCTGCCCAGGATTGGTTCCTGCCTTGTGCCCTGTGTTGGCTGGGATTGGCTCCAGCAGACCCCCGTGACCCTGTATTCGGATTCAGTGGGTTAGAAAATGGATGGATGGATGGATGTCTCTATATGTTACTCTGCTCACCTTTCTTTCAACATGGACTAGATTCCCAGTCCCTGCCACTGAAATACAACCCCACAGCGTGATGCTGCCACCTCAGTGCTTCACCGCTGGAAAGCACAGGTGATGAGCAATGCCTGCTTTCATCACACCACTGTTTCTTTCAATATGAGAGAACTTTAGGTGCATTTTTGCTCCTGTCAGCCTGGCTTTCATGTGTCTTTTATTGAGAAGAAGCTTCATTCTGGCCACCCTGTCGTAAAGCCCAGATTATCATTTTGAAAGTTTCTCCCATTTCCGCACAGGTTCTCTGGAGCTCAAACAGACTGATTATTGGGTACTTCAGGGGTGGGCAAAGTCATTCCTGGAGGGCCGCAGTGGCAACCCATTTGCTTAATTAGAAAACAGTCCTTGCCAATAATTACATTTCATGGCTTGTTGGTGCTTTAACTCTGCCATGTCAAGTCATTCTCATATCCTACATTTTTTTTCCATTCTAAGGATATCATCCAAATACTTTGAAGTGTAAAACGGATGGGTAATTCTCAACCCTTCACTTTTTTCTCTTCTCTTTCCTTCCAAGTATTTAATTAAACCAAATAGTGCACGATAAATACACACACAGGCGTAAAGGGGAACAAGCAAAATGGATAACTGCTGGTTTCCTTTGCAAATTATTGCTAATATTAAAAATTAAAAACCGAGAATGCAGCTGTTTAAGACTTAAATCAGCAATAAGGGTTCAAAATCTTAGTGAGGGAGACAACTAAAATGAAGCAGAAGTGTTTCTAGAGAGTGATTCTTATTAAGCGATTGGGTTGGAACAAAAACCTGCAGCCACTGCGGCCCCTCAGGCCTGACTTTGCCCACCCCTGGCGTACTCAGTCACCTCTCTTACAGTGACCTTTCTTCAATGATTTCTCAGTTTGACTGGAGGAGACACCTATAAGAAGAGTAATGGTTGTTCTAAACATCTTCCATTTAAGAATTATGGAGGCCACTGAGCTCTTGGGAACCTTCAAAGGTACAGAAATGTGTTTTTGGCAGCCTTCCCCAAACCTCTGCCTTGTCCTAATCCTGTCTCTGAGCTCAGCTGGTAATTCATTTGACCTCATGGCTTGCGTTTTTTTTATCTTTGAGACACACTGTCAACTACGGTACTTTCTATAGACACACGTTTCCCGTTCCTAAGCAGGTCCAACCAACTGAACTGACCACAAGTTGACGCCAAACAAAGTGTAGAAACACCTCAATGATGATCAACAGAATGGCATGAACCCGGGGGCAAATTTCAAGTGTCCTAGCAAAAGGTCTGAGTAACACGTGCCAATGTCATATTTCAGGGTTTTACTTTTAATACGTTTGCAAAACATTCTAAACTCCTGTTTTCATTTTGTCATTCTGGGGTATTGAGTGGGAAAAAATTAATTGAAATGATTTTACCACAAGGGCGGCACGGTGGCGTGGAGTGTGCATGTTCTCCCCGTGTCTGCGTGGGTTTCCTACCACAATCCGAAGATATGCAGGTTAGGTGGATTGGCGATTCTAAGTTGGCCCTAGTGTGTGCTTGGTGTTTGTGTGTGTCCTGCAGTGGGTTGGCACCCTACCCAGGATTGCTCCCTGCCTTGTGCCCTGTGTTGGCTGGGATTGGCTCCAGCAGACCCCCGTGACCCTGTATTCGGATTCAGCGGGTTAGAAAATGGTTGGATGGATGGATGGATTTTACCACAAGTAAAAACTGTAAAAAAAATGAAGGGGCCCGATTACTTCTTGAACACCCCGTATGTATTCATTACAACCGTTTAGACTTAAATGATCCACTCAACACAGCAATGCTAATCAGTGATATTCATCTAAACAGGGTGATTCACAGATGAGCGTTTCTCAATATGACTTCACAACCTCAACATTTATATTTAAATTGGACAACAGGCACGTCATTAGTTTTAACAGATCTCATGGGCTTTGCCCCTCTCTGATTATCACACGAGTTGTACTTCACATCGAATTGTGGCGGGCCCCCATGGGGTTTCACTCAAGTGGTACATGAAAGTAAATTTGAAGATTATTAGGGGGTTTCCCCTCAAGATTTGGAGTTTAAGCCCTTGAGGTCCCCCCAATGATGCCACAGTTGTAAAGCCACCATTCCCTGTAACAACTATAATAATAATACATTCTATTTATATAGCGCCTACCCATGCTCATGGTGCTTACGTTCAAAGATGGCATCTGTCTGACACCTTTCACATTTTTATACACGATGCAGCATCTCATTTATCTGGCAATGAACATCCATCTATCCATCCATTTTCCAACCCGCTGAATCCAAACACAGGGTCACGGGGGTCTGCTGGAGCCAATCTCAGCCAACACAGGGCACAAGGCAGGAACCAATCCTGGGCAGGGTGCCAACCCACCGCAGGACAAGGGCAATGAACATATAATTTAAAAAAGTTAGAAATCTCCAGCAGCTTGTTCTGTCTCTTTTATTAGTATTACAGTAATAGTCATGAAGCAGAACTGGGTATTTAAGGAAAAAATAAGTTGATGTTTTTAATTTTATCAGCTTCTGTATGTATGTATTTAGAGATGTTTTTGTTTCCCCTTTAAGTGCAAGAAGATAAATAGCAAGGTTGATACTGATCTGACATGAAATACATTAGAAGTATATGAGAAGCGGTGTTGATTGCGTCCTTGATTGGTCGGTGTTTCCCCTCAGTTTTTAATGAGATTTTAAAAAATCAGTATTACAAAAAAAAGAGACCAGAAGGTATACATATAAATAATATAATAATATAATTATATGGTTATGTCATTTAGATACTAGCAGGAAAATAACACAGAGGGTTTAAGTTTACAAAGGGCACAAAATGACATTAGTGATGCCTCATTGCTCAGTGCCCTCTTAAAAATAAAGGGGCTGTCAGATCCAAATGTTTTTTTTGAAGTTCATGTTAATGGTAAATTTACTTTAGTTTGCATAGATTTGAACTTGCTTGACATAAATAATGGTAGATTCAGTTCAACCACCCTGTATATTAAAAAAAACTGAAATGTTTGTGATTTTAGCTCTGTGTGACAGCACTAGAAAGAAACTTAATCTGTTTGAAAGATAAGCATTAAGAGGCACGTTATGTATGTATGTACTGGTAGCTTATGTACATGTCATGTGCGGATACAGATACTTAATACTATACGTTACCCTTTTTTTGCATGTATTATCAACCTTTTTTCCTTATTTTATGTGTGGACTGTTTGATTTATTTTGACTAAAGTCTTTTTTTTTTGCACATAGAGTAATACTAGTGCTGGAATGTTTGTCTGGTAGCTGCATTTGAACTATTTGGAAACCCTCGATAGCCAGCGGTTCTTCAGAGCGATATCATTCCCCATAAGAACCTTTCATTAATGTCCCTATCTGGTTTCCATAAATAATGAATGTGTTTGTGATGTGGAAACGACTTTTGCTGCGTATTTCTTGACCGTAATTATCCTGCTAGACAGCCTGCCGTACATTAAATATTTCTGTTTTGTCCACATACTGTATTAGGATTCTTTCCATGAACGACAGTTCCCAGAATGAGATGTTTCTTTGTCAATCAATGTCTCCTCAAGGAATGACACAACCCAGTAAAATGCCATTAAAGATCTCTATTTTTAAGAGTGTGCGCCGACCTTTACTCTCTTTGTTTCGCATTCCACGCCCTCTCCTTCTGCCAGTTGCTTTTCTCTGGGCTCAGCAGTCTCCTTTCGCGTCCTTTTTTTAATGTACTTTTAGCCCGTCCGGTGTTGGGTCCTGTCTTAAACCCAATCGCTGCCGTCTAACGTGCAGACCCGAAAGTGGATCCGCGAATTAGAATATTGTTGGATAGAAAGATAAGACCCGCCAGAGTTCCCGTCCCTTTTTTTTTTCTTTTACCAATATCAGTTCAAACACACGGCCGTCCATTAATAGCATAGGGCAGGGTCACACCTGGCGGCTCTTTCTTGGAATCCAAAGTTTTAAAAGTAACGCACTCCTGTCGTGTGGCTGCCAGCCTACCTGTAAACAGGATCCGCTGTCCCGTTGCGGTCGGTCGCCTTCTGTGAGGGCTGACATGACGACCGTAGGGTGGTCGGACATACATCGTGTCAGTCCTCTCCCTGTAAGCGCCTGTTCATCCACGCGCATTCTCACCTGCGGGCGCGAGGCTGCCAAGAGGGAGAGCGGCTGGAGTGACGTCACGCGCGGTTGCCATGGACGCCGTTGCCATTTGTTAACTACGTGCCGGCCTCGCTGAGTTTAAAATTCAGTCAGAGAATTCGTGAAAATACTCGCAAACTGCGGCTACTTGTACACTCCAATATATGTTAATTGACGAGTGCCCTTTTCTTGATTGGAAATGTAATCATATTTTTATGAGAGCGTTCCTACTTTATTAAACAGAATATTTATCGTCAATGATTATTCTACACATAAGCTGATTAGCATTAAAACAATGCATCTGTCTTTTACCATACATCCTAAAGCTAAGGAAATACACTTTAAGATTATTATGACCACTGGAAAGAACTTCTAAGATTCTAAATTTGGGATTGATGATAATATTTGTACATTTTATCTAACCGAGATTGAAACTGCAGCTCAAGTTTGTGTATTTGTTTTATATGATTATTTATAATAGTCAGTCAGTCATTCTCCAACCCACTATATCCTAACTACAGGGTCACGGGGTCTGCTGGAGCCAATCCCAGCCAGCACAGGGCGTAAGGCAGGAACAAATCCAGGACAGGGCGCCAGCCCACTGCAGGGCACACACACACCAAGCACACACTAGAGACAATTTAGGATCGCCAACGCACCTAACCTGCATCTCTCAGGACTGTGGCAGGAAAGCCATGCAGACACGGGGAGAACATGCAAACTCCACGCAGGGAGGACCCGGGAAGCGAACCCAGGTCCCCTAACTGCACGTCAGCAGCGCTACCACTAGTAATAAAGAAATTATTATAATTATTTGTAATAATAAAGAAATAATTATAATAATTATTTGTATTAGTTTTTATTTTATTCCACACTTTGAGTCAATATATACAATTTGAGGTCCACTGTGGGAATCAGTGGCGGCAGAGAAGCCTGCAGGGGCTGCCACCTACT
Organism: Polypterus senegalus; assembly: GCF_016835505.1. Classification (NCBI taxonomy): domain Eukaryota; kingdom Metazoa; phylum Chordata; class Cladistia; order Polypteriformes; family Polypteridae; genus Polypterus; species Polypterus senegalus. The sequence continues at coordinate 19,409,288 of NC_053157.1, forward strand.
GATCTGGAGGAGATAATGCCCTGAGCACACTCTCTGCCCCGGTCCTTCTACTGCAAGGTAAGAGTCCTGGCCATCTGCAACAACATTATGAGCCTTTTTAATTCTATTATGTGCATTTACTGTATTTAGTTTTTTTTTAACATTTTGTTGTGTAATTTGTATTTACTGTGAGGGGCTGGCAACCTGCCCAGGGTTTGTTTCCTGCCTTGCACCCTATGATGGCTGGGATTGGCTCCAGCAGACCCCTGTGACCCTGTAGTTAGGATATAGTGGGTTGGAGAATGGATAGATGGAATTTGTATTTATTTTTTATTATCATGTGCACTTTACTTTTATTTGCATCTTATTTACTTTTTCTTTTATTTAGCTTTTTAAAATGTACTTTATCCTATTATTATTGTTTTTCTATTTTTCTAACAATTGTTGCATTTATTATGTCAGTCAGTCAGTCAGTCAGTCAGTCATTGTCCAACCTGTTATATCCTAACTACAGGGTCACGGGGGTCTGCTGGAGTCTATCTATCTATCTATCTATCTATCTATCTATCTATCTATCTATCTATCTATCTATCTATCTATCTATCTATCTATTATATAGTGCCTTTCTATCTATCTATCTATCTATCTATCTATCTATCTATCTATCTATCTATCTATCTATCCATCCATTATCCAACCCACTATATCCTAACTACAGGGTCACGGTGGTCTGCTGGAGCCAATCCCAGTCAACACAGGGCACAAGGCAGGAACAAACCCCGGGCAGGGTGCCAGCCCACCTATGTTATTTTATTTATATAACTTGTTTTTCACAAAATTAAAATAAAGGATTAGTGTTCATTATTAAGTTCTCCCTGCTGATCTAATTATTGTAGACTTTGTACTAAAATAATGTTGATAAATTTTACCATGTTAGGATATGATTAAACATATTAATAAAACACAAGAAAATGATCACATTATTGTCATGCTTATTTTCAGATTCACAGTGGCTGATGATGATGATGATGATGATGATGATTAACTTTTTTTTCGCACAGTTTAATGACATCAGAGAACGCCAGGCGATTACTTGCACATATAAATGTGGATTTTTTAGAAAGCAGGTTTCTGCCTTAATCAGGTTATTCATTTTAATCTCTTCATTTTCTATATATTCATGTAAACACACGTACTGTGTCTGTTTTTGAACTGTGGAAAGTCAAAATGAAAACTGTCAAATGCCAGAGGAAATTGCAATGACAGATCTGCATTTGCTGTGAAGATGAGAAGCAAAAAAAACCAAAACTCATTTCACAACACTTGGCTCAGCTGGGCAGCATAACTGGTGTTTGCACCGTAGCTCCTGTTTAAAAAGCTCTGAAGTGTCCCATCAAACTTTAAAGACCCCTGAATAGTTCCTCTTATGAAGGCCTGAGATCCACTACGCCATTTGAAAAGTACAACAATCGCAACTATCAGTAGTTACTTCTTCAATGGTGAACGAGCTCATGGTGTTCATACAAATGATCCTGTCAAACCTTAAAAGCATCCCACTGGTGCCATGATCAGTCAACAGACTCGTCACCAGTCAGCTAAGCACCAGTGGCTCAAATGCACAAAGCATATTTAGATCCTGGCGTCTAACAGAAAGATGCCATACTGCATTATGACGTACGTATCCTTAGCTTGTGCCTCCTATTGTCGTGGACTAGGAGTCCAAACGCACATACAGTACATCCCTTACGTTTCAAAAACACTGCCTAACATCCCCACTAGAGGGGGATATCACCATCAAACCCAGGCTAGTAATAATGGTAAAGCACTGAATCTTTATAAAATGAAAGATTTATTCTTCACAAAAAAGTATTCCAATCACTATGGAGCAGAAAGGCCAAATAGAATTACCTGAAACACAAAGGCGATCTGAGCAAACAAAGTCCCAATACAGAATCCAAAGATGCAGAAGGTAAAATAATCCATAAATCACACAACGTACAATACTGCACAGATAAACTCGGCCCTCTTAGACTCGTTCAAGATGAACCACCAGTAGCTCCCATCTGCTTCTTTCCATACACACCACCTGGCTGCGCTTCACCGGGTGTCAGAGGTAACCCCGTATGCCACACTATGTCTTCAGCTTTCTGTGACCTGAATCAGTCCCAGGGTTCAGTCTGTCTTTGACTGGACTGTAATCATCAGAGGCGACTGTGCTGAGGGTGCAGACCTACAAATACCTGGGAGTGCAGCTGGATGACAAATTGGACTGGACTGCCAATACTGATGCTCTGTGCAAGGGAGGATAGAGACGTCTAGACTAACTTAGAAGGCTGGCGTCCTTCAATATCTGCAATAAGATGCTGCAGATGTTCTACCAGACGGTTGTGGCGAGCGCCCTCTTCTACGCGGTGGTCTGCTGGGAAGGCAGCATAAAGAAGAATGACGCCTCACGCCTGGACAAACTGGTGAGGAAGGCAGGCTCTGTTGTAGGCACGGAGCTGGACAGTTTGACATCAGTGGCAGAGCGACGGGCGCTGAGCAGACTCATGTCAGTCATGGAGAATCCACTGCATCCACTGAACAGGATCATCTCAAGACAGAGGAGCAGCTTCAGTGACAGACTGAGGAGGTCGTTCCTCTCTCACACTATGCGACTCTTCAGTTCCACCCTGCGGGGTAAACGTTAACACTACACAAGATTATAGACTGTTATACCTGCCTCACACTCTCCACCTTGCATTTTTTAACTTGCACTGCACTTTTTTTTAATTGATCTTTAATTTAATATTGTTTTTTTTATCAGTATGCTGCTGCTGGATTATGTGAATTTCCCCTTGGGATTAATAAAGTATCTATCTATCTATCTATCTATCTATCTATCTATCTATCTATCTATCTATCTATCTATCTATCTATCTATCTATCTATCTATTGTGGTGAACAGCCCAGACACAGACAGGTAGACATGATCTTATAGCACCACACACGTTTATTTACATTAATATTTACAACAGTGACACACACATCCCAGTGCCGCAGATCCAATCACCCCAAAGTCAAGGCCCTTACACAATACCTCTTCTCTCTTCTGGTCCGCCTCCATTCCTCTCCTCTCCTCCGAGCTCTGTCCTCTTCCACCCGACTCCAGCCATTGAATGGAGGGAGGCGGCCCCTTTTATTTCCACCCAGATGTGCTCCTGGTGCTTCCCGGCAATCTTCCACCAGCACTCCCCAGTGTGGCAGAAGTACCAGCTCTGCTTACAGAAGCACTCCGGGTGTCCCTGATTTTCTTCCTCCCAGCACTTACGGGTGTGGCAGAAGTGCTGAGGTTCAGGGCTCAGTAGGCATCGAGGTGCTCTGTACTCGTGGTCCCCAAAGCCACCAGGGCAGTTGCCCCCTTGTGGCCTGGAGGAGGCGCAAGCCCTCCTCCCGTCCTCCTGGGCGTCCTGGCTGGGTACCACCCCCAGCCATGTGCCACACTATTTATCTATCTATCTATCTATCTATCTATCTATCTATCTATCTATCTATCTATCTATCTATCTATCTATCTATCTATCTATCTATCTGATGCTTGCCAGCGACTATCCAAGCCGATGGGCTTCAGCAGCAGGGCTACCCGTTTGATCGACGTGCTCTCTAATGGCGCTTTTCCACTGCATAGTACGGCACGACACGGTTCAGTTCAGCTCACTTTTGGGGGGTTTTCCACTGGGAACAGTACCTGGTACCTGGTCCTTTTTTTAGTACCACCTCAGCCGAGGTTCCAAGCGCCGAACCGTTACCAAAACGTGACGTGTAAACTCTGCTGGTCACTGATTGGCCGGAGAAAATCGTCATTACTGCGTCACTGGCTTTTCTTTTCTTTAAAGGTACACACACGCGGAAGTTTGTGTCCCGTCTCTCCATCGCTGGACGTAGTTTGTTGCATAAGTGGATGAATGTTTCTTCAGACATTCGAAAGTTCTCCAGCCACTGAGTGTTTGTAAAACCGGGAACAATCACATCCCACCACTCTGAGGCACGGTTAAATGTCCAAACAGATGGTCTGTTGCGACGACTTTTTTGCAAAATGTGGAAGATCTGTAATATACAGAATCAGCATTTTAATGTTACACTGGCAGTTAAGTTCATTTTATGCTTTGCAACAGTGATAAAAGTTAGCTAGTGATGTGCTTTTTTTAGATGCTTACCCTTGCACGTCGTCGAGCTAAAGTGTTGTCGTTGTCTGCGTGTTGTTGTAAAAATTCCACGGTGTCACGGCAGTAGAGGCGGCGCAACTATAACGACACGTGAATAATCCCGCCCACTCTAAAGCGGTACTAAACTGCAGTCGAAGCAAACCGAGCCGAACTGAGCCGAACCAAGGTGAGCTGTACTGAACTGTGCTGTGCCGTACTATGCAGTGGAAAAGCGCCTTAAGTGCTCACAGGTACTTCTAGGTATTCCTGCCCCCTCAGACAGTCCGCTGCCACTGAGGAGCACATCCCTCTTGGGTCCGCACCTTGAGGCATTACAATATTTACACACCTTATTAGTTCTTCTGTCCTGCTTTTTGTCAAATGCCACCTATTCACAATAATGGAGTACAGAAGGGCGTTTGACTCTCCACAATGGTGCTGGATCCCTAATAAAAAGTCAACTCCAGTACTACCAGCTTTCACACTTTAGATACCGAAGCAATTAAATGGATAACCTCGGCTCCCAGCTCTTTCCTGTCCACGGCTCTGCAGAAGTTCACTCGTGATATACAGTATGCATAGTACAATGAAGAAGGTTGAAATTGTCGACGGTGTGTGATATATACATAGTAAAAGAAAGGAGAGAAAGGAGGGGGGGTCCCCTTTGGAGTCTCCAGAATGCTAATTTACAATTTACACAAACAACGAAAAACGTCTAGGATATGTCTGTGACCCTGTATAATGTAACTAAATGTAAAAAAATTACCTTTTTATTAAGGTAACAATGATGTCTTTTCAAAATGGCCGAACTTCTAGGCAGATAAGGGGCAGGTGTAGGAAAAATTACAGTTTTATTAAATGTCATCCTTCTACTGTAAAACCTGAAAAACACTAAAAGTATGAAGTCAGAGTGTAGAAACTATAATGAAGATACACATAATCTTCTTCTTCTTCTTCTTTCGGCTGCTCCCTCTTAGGGGTTGCCACAGTGGATCATCTTTTTGTATTGTTGTCCGTATGTTGATCTGGCAAAATTCTACACCGGATGCCCTTCTTGACGTAACCCTCCCCATTTATCTGGGTTTGGGACTGGCATGAAGGAACACACCGGTTTGTGCATTCGCTGTGGCTGGGTTAATAATGATACAAATCATAATGATGAATAATAATAATAATAATAATATGAACAGCACATGTCCAAGTGACACAAACGTCCCTTTCGGATTCCCAGAATCACTTTCACTTTCAGATGCACTTCGTCATTACCGCTAATGAGAGGCGTTTCTTACAAGACGCCATTATGAGGCTAGGAGAAGGCGTGTCTACGTGGTTGCCTAGGTAACGCTCGGATCTGACTCTTACACAAGACCCGCCTATCCTGTTGCCCGGGTAACGCTCGGCACTAATGCTGTTGGCACTTTTGCAGCCTGAGTAAACCTCGGCTCTTACGTGAGACGCGTCTGTACCTTTGCCGAGTGACGCTCGTGGCTAACATTTTTGGCGCTGTCCTTACGGCCCGAGTGACGCTCAGATATAACGCTAAGAAAGTTAAGCTGCCTCTTAAGTGCACGCGTGTGACATGGCAAGGGGGAGGCTCCCCTCAGAGTTCTGAGCGGGCTGATATGAAAAATTGACTTTGAAAGGCGTATTTTGATGTGGGCAATACGGGCAGCCACCCAAAGAATTTGGAAAGGTGATCACATCGTGAGCTGGTCAATCCATTAAGAGCGGACTTTATGAAAGTTAAGGGGCACACGCTCTGTAAGTCTCTATTACGTAGCAGTGGTGTGACATTTCCATAACTGAAGGGGATAACGCCCCCGTTGTCAAAGTCTAGCAATACTGTTTGTGTGCCCTTTATAAAAGGTAAGCTGTGCGTGCATGCAGAGGGTTGCCATTTTTAACATTTAAAGCTCTCCACCGCCTCGCTCCTCCCTACCTCACTGATCTCCTCCAGACTGACACTCCTCTCGCTCACTCAGATCCTCATCTGCGGCTCGACTTTCTGTACCGCACGTCAGACTCAGTGCTATGGGAGCTCGAGCGTCTCTCCTGGTGCTCCTCAACTCGGGAATTCTCTTCCCTCTCATATCCATCGGCTCGACTCAATAACACAGTTTAAAACTGCCCTCAAAACTTATCTTTTCAAACTGACATAACAAGTACGACTTTAACACTGTTACTGCCTGTTATCTTTGTTTGTTTGCTAATTATTGCTTTTTAGTTTATCATTCTCTTTGTTTTTATTTCACTAATGTTGTTTAATTTCATTGTAAGGTGACCTTGAGTGCTAAGAAAGGCGCCTATTAAATAAAATGTATTATTATTATTATTTTTGTAACTGAAGGGGTTTATTATAAGTATGAGAATGTCTAATATGAGTGTACAATGTTGGATGTTGAAGGAAATGGACACCAAAATGGGCTTCACTCCTGTGAGCTAAGAACAGGAAGATGAGGTTACAGTGGCATGAGGTCACCTGAAGACTTTATCTGATCTCCTTCTTCGTTCAGCTCCTCCTATTAGTGGTCGCCACAGCGGATCATCTTCTTCCATATCGTCCCGTCCTCTCCATCTTGTTCTGTTACACCCATCACCTGCATGTCCTCTCTCACCACATTCATAGACCTTCTCTTAGGTCTTCCTCCTTTCCTCTTGCCTGGCAGCTCTATCCTTAGCATCCTTCTCCCAATATACTCAACATCTCTCCTCTGCACATGTCCAAACCAACACAATCTCGACTCTCGGACTTTGCCTCCAGACTGTCCAAGGTGCACGAGGTGAGCTGACCCTCTAATGTACTCGTCGCCTGGTCTGATGAACCTTGACTTCTACTGCACCTTGCAGGTAGCGAGCTAGAATTTGGAGTAAATAGCATGAGTCAGTGGATCAACCCCATCTTCCCTCAATGATACAGAATGATGGTAGTCCATCTGTGTTTTCTTGGCACACATAATATGAACTTTGTGCCATTTGAATGTCACAGCATAACTAAGCGATGTTGCTAACCATACCCATCCCTTTGTGAGCTCAGTCTAGCCTTTCTCAAATGGTTAATTTATTGGGCCCTTGAGCAAGACCCTTAACCTGAAAATTGCTCCAATGACGCTGTACAATGGATGACCCCCAAAGATCATGTGAAAAGTCAATTTCCCTTCAGGCATTAACAAAGTATATCAAAAAATAATCAGCCAAAACGCACATCATCTCGAGCTGGTTCCACAAACATGGCAGTCACTGTAGTCTAATGGCCTACACAGTGTCCAGATCTCAATCCAACAGATCACATTTGAGGTAAGGTGGCATGGTAGGTTAGCAGTGTGAATGTCTGCGTGTGAAGCTATCAAGTCAGCATGGACCAAAATGCCTAAGGAATGTTTCGAGCACCTTGCTGAATCCAGGCTCTCCTAGAGGAGAAATGGAGTCCTTCCCATGTACTAGACAGATGTAGATAGAACTCGATGATACGTCCATGAGCAGCAGATAGAAATGATGTTTGTCTAACGTGGCCGAGTCAAATGATAAGGAAAACATTTTGTAGATGCAAGTGTGCAGATGGCACCACGGCTTTAACTCTTTCAGGGCTGATGTTGACTTTTGTCAAAAGGAGGAGCTTATGATAATCGGTAATCAGCTGCAAACTGTGACAAAACCAACCGTTAAGTTTTAGTTAAACTCTCTTTGGTAGAAGGTAAGTTTGCTTCATTGGTTTTGACCGGGATTTCCTGCGCTGCTGTGGGTAGCAAGGCGCCGACAATGGCAAAAATGGCACTGACATCTGGTGAGAGATCAAAGTGAATGCATAAAGCAAAATACTCCATGGACGATGTGTTGCCTGTTCTCTCTGAATTGGACTAAGACTTGTCGGACTCTGATTTTGATACAAGCGATCAAAAACAAATATGAGGTCTTGCAGATTCAGCTGAGTGGTCCCCAGCTAATCGTGGTGCTGAACAGGTTCATGTAGGTGACACTGTTCATCTGGGAGGACTGCCACTTAACAATGATAAAAGGTAGAAGCCAGATTGCAATCCATTGTGACTGTGACCACTGCTGCTGCCCCATGCAGCCACGTGAACGCAGCCTGGCAGCTTGCCTGCCGCAAATTCTTGGCAAACTGGTAGCCACAGCATGCAGCAACGGATGTTTTATGTTGATTTCTATGTGAAGCCATACAATGCTTTTTTGGAAAAAATATTCTGCCCTCAAAGAGTTAAAAGAGCAGGCTGAGGGTAAAGTGGCCATAAAACTGTTACCGAGCTTTACATAAAACTCATTGTTTTAATGACGGGCCTCCACCCTCTGAGCCTGCCAAGTGTTAAGCGTTGCTTGCAATGCAGCCCCAAATCTGCTGACACCAACTGACTGTACTCATCTGAGAGATGCTGTGCATCAGACTCATGATGACAAGTTGAAGTGTTGTTCTATAAATAATTCTTGATGTGAGCTAACATCCCACAGCATTCCCATGGTCTCAGACGAGCCTACTCTCCTGCAAAAAAAAATGATCATTCCATTTAGAAATTTAACTTTAAATATGAGATCTTAGGAGCTCAATGCTGCTGCCTCATGGTTCAGATGGCCTTGCTTTCTGTCCCCTACTCTGTAACTCCATGTTGGTGTTTGAACGTTCTCTCTTTTTTGAGTAGAAATCACAAACATGACGAAAAAAGGACTGAGGCCTCCAAAAAGACCAATTAAGGTAGGCCAGTACCTTCTCTAGCCAGCTCAGATGAGGCACAGCCAGTCCAGTTTACCCGAGACTCTACTTGATGGCTTCACCCTAGCAGGTCCCAAATATATGGAGAGCTGGAAAATTAACATAAAATAGAAAGAAATATCCAAGAATATATCAGAATAATCTAAAAGGGAGGGGATAACTACAAACCCCTGGATTATAAACAAAAGGATAACAAAGAATCTTTATAAAGGAAGAGCTTATTGAACAAAATAGGACAAACAGAGCAAAATACTCAAAAGAGCAAAAAAAAAAAAAAAGGATTTGCCTGCATGGAAGGAAATTCACAAAAACCACATCCCAAAAACACAAATCCATCCATCCACCCATTATCCAACCCGCTATATCCTAATTACAGGGTCACGGGGGTCTGCTGGAGCCAATCCCAGCCAACACAGGGTGCAAGGCAGGAAACAAACCCCGGGCACACCGCAGAGCGTGTACACACACACACACACACCAGGGACAATTTGGAATCGCCAATACACCTAACGTGCATGTCTTTGGACTGTGGGAGGAAACCCATGCAGACTCCACGCAGCGAGGACCCGGGAAGCAAACCCGGGTCTCCTAACTGCAAGGCAGCAGCGCTACCCACTGCACCACAATGCCGCCCATTACACAAATCCCAAAGGGAAATGCAAACAAGTGCAAAAGACTCCAAACACATACCAGTGGTCCGTGTCAGGGTGGCCCCGCCTCCTGGGGCTTCATCCACAAAACACATGTAAAGGAGGCTCATTTAAAAAAAAAAGTACATCAAATAAAAAATAAAAATAAAATATGAATAATAATAATAATTTAAAAAATAACAATAAAACCATCAACTCAAGTTGGTACATACCATTGCCTGTTGAATTAGATGGCAAAATGGGGTGCAAGCCACAAAAAATACAAAAAAACAGTCCAGGTCCTCACAATGATGACAGCCAATCTATTGTAGCTTAATGAGTGCAATTATTTTTTATTACGTTCGCTTGATGATATATATTTTCCCTTTGTTCTGTCCCTTTAAATTGAGAGGAAATGCATAGTGACATGTTGTAAATTGAGTGAGGGCAGGACATTAATTGCTAGCATGTTGGTGTTAATGGCAATCAGACGGCCCGCTGAGCCAAACACAAGTCCTGAACAAGATTAGCTGCAGATTAATTAATTTTGGGGCTTATTTCATTGTTCACAGAGACAAGGCTTAGACCTGGGGATTGTCTCCCTTTAGTGCTGGACTACATAGTCTGGTCTTGATCCTCTGCTAGTGCAGTACTATCTCAGCTATACTGCAGCTGACCAGGCTAACCACAAACTCAAAAGGCAGGCAATGCAGAGAATTCACTCAAGCTCCACATGCGCAAAGCATACAATTATACAACTCAAAATTATATATCGAGCACATCTGTCTCGACTAAAACTCTCCAAAATGTTTCCAGGACATGATCCAACCTGCGAACGTTGCAACCAAGTCCCAGCCTCAACAGGTCACATGTTCTGGGCCTGCACCAAATTTACATTATTCTGGACAAAAATTTGTAATTACCTGTCAGACAGCCTTGGACTCACAATCCCTCCTAACCCATTAACAGCTGTGTTTGGGGTTCTTCCAGAGGGGCTTAAAGTGGAGAAAGACAAACAAACTGTGATTGCATTCACTACACTGTTGGCACGCAGACTTATTCTGATAAACTGGAAGAACCCAAACTCTCCTCTTTTAAGTCAGTGGGAAACTGATGTGTTATATTATTTGAAATTGGAAAAAATCAAATACTCAGTTAGAGGATCCGTACAGACCTTTTTCAAAACATGGCAGGATCTAATCAGTAATATTTTAAAATAAGTTCATAAAGCACAGAGAATTTTTTTTTAAATTAGGTATGTTTACAAGCCTTAAATTTAACGTTATTTGGCTTGCTCCCTCTCTCAGGGGTGGGGATTGATCTGTTCTTAACTCAATTTTTCTTTTTGTAAAATCTTGATTGCTTTGTATGGATTGTAATAAAATTAATAAAAATAAAAAAAAGAAAAGGCAGGCTTCCAGGCGTAATCCCACCCAGAATGGGGCTCAGGCTTTATAAGTTCAAAGTCCATCCATCCATCCATCCTCTTCTGCTTATCCAAGATCGGGTCGCGGGGGCAGCAGCTTGAGCAGAGATACCCAGACTTCCCTCTCACCGGCCACTTCTTCTAGCTCTTCTTGGGGAATCCCGAGGCGTTCCCATGCCAGGAAACATAGTCCCTCCAGCGTGTCCTGGGTCTTCCCCGGGTCCTCCTCCCAGTTGGACGTGCCCGGAAACACCTCGCCAGGGAGGCGTCCAGGAGGCATCCTGATCAGATGCCCGAACCACCTCATGTGACTCTTCTCGATGTGGAGGACAAGTGGCGTTACTCTGAGTCCCTCCCGGATGACTGAGCTTCTCGCCCAGACACCCTGCAGAGGAAATTCATTTCAGCCGCTTGTATTCGCAATCTAGTTCTTTCGGTCACTGCCCATCGCTCATGACCATAGGTGAGGGTAGGAACGTAGATCGACTGGTAAATTGAGAGCTTTACCTTACGGCTCAGCTCCTTTTTCACCACGACAGACCGATGCAGAGCCCGCATCACTGTGGACGCCACACTGATTCGCCTGTCGTAAGTTCAAAGTACTACTTATAAATGTCCCCAAATACCCAAAAATGGCTTTATTGTAATTATTTACACAGGGTAGGGCAGGGAAACAGAACATTTTGGAACTAAGTGTTGGCGACCCTGGTGTGTCAGCAGTTGTTTGGGACCTCGTTTAGATCCCCTCACCATTAGTTATAATAGAGCAGTAAAGTGGTGAGCAACGAGCGTTCTCTGTGAATGCCTTTAATAAGAATGGTGATAGTGTGACTGCTGCGCAAAGGGAATTTCAGCATCATTACCAGTTAGGACATCATGATCGTGTCCCGTGTGCTCATGCGATTACAACATGGGTGTGTAATTTCGAAGAAATATGTTCAGCCTTAAAAAAGAAGTCCCCAGGTGGAGCCACTTCGCATACTCCCCAACAATCGATAGCAACTATAAGACGATTGTTTGGGAGGTGCATTGCTTCACACAACAGTGGCATTCCATGGCCTCCGAGATCCCCAGATCTCCCGTGTTTTTTGATTTTTTTTCTCTGTGGGGACATCTTAAAAGCCAAGTGTACCGCACACGCCCTGCAACCATTGCTGAACTAAAAAGGAGGATTGAAGAGGACATCGCTGGCATTCTTCTTGACGTGTTACGTCAAACAATGAAGAATTTCCACAACAAGTTGTCAGAATGTGTACGGAGAAATGGACAACACCTTCATGATGCTTTCTTCAAGACGTAAAATGAATATTGATTGCCATCATTAATTGCATATCCTGTACAGTACATTTCATTATTAAATGTGTTTTGTAATGTGTTTATTCGTGCGTTGAACGTCAGTTGAAAATTTTCCGTTTCCCTCTGCCACCCTGTATGTGCAAGAAGAAGCTCAAAACAGGAAAAAGCTGCGTACGCCTAAAAAGGCCACCCAGCTCTACAAAGCAATAGTCTGTCTTGTGGGGTCTGCGTGTTCTTCCCTGGTCTGTGGGGTTTCTCTCCAGGTATGTGGTAACTCTGAGGGTCCAGTCTGATTGACTGTGCAGTGCTTGACTGTTAAGTTATGCTGTGCCAACCTGTAAACGTGCGGGCAGATTTGAAATTCTTTGAATGGGTGGAAAATGCACTATGAGGTAAAGATACTTTAATTGTATAAATCAGTGGTTCTCAACCTGTGGGGGCCTAGGGGCGAAGATGTGACAAAAAGAAAACAAGAATCAAAAATATGAAAAAAACATCTGTTGAAACCAAAACAAATTAACTTAAACTATATTCTGATACTAGAACAATAGATAAATGTCGATAAAAGTTAAGTAGGTATAATAAAATATGCATCTACATTTCAAAAAAACTGTTATAAAAACTCGGGTTGCAAATACTTAAAGGCTGAGAAACGCTGGCATAAATGACAAAGTCATGCATCAGTGCTCTTCACTGCTCTCATCAATATCCATCTGGCACTGGAAATGGAAATTAGCCTTTGGCGAAACTGCCTTTTTACTGTGTATATGATGATGAAGAAGAAGACAACTTGCTTCTGTTATGCTTTATCAATGTCGCCGCCATAGATGTCCTCAGTAAATGAAATTACGGAGAATTCAGTTAAGGGAATAACTAAGGTACAAGTATTCTGGTCGCTTCACTTTCTGCACACTTTATTGTATCATAGATTTCATTTTAAATGGATACGTTTGTCATTTTTGCCCATCAGTCTATGCTTAGTTACTCATAATGACAAAGTGAATATCACCAGTGAACGCTAATAGGGAGGATTTAGCCTCCTAATAAACTCTCATAATACACAAAAATGTCCTTCCTTCTATGAAAAGGAACCATAAAACCTTAAGCCAGAAATGACAAATCCCAAAGCAGAATCTTTATAAATGAGGATAATCAGAAAATTTTCAAAAAGTAATATATCCCATGGTGCCCTGCAGGAATCCGAGGCACCGCTGCCATCTAGCGTCCTGGGGGATTCAGTATCTCAAAGCAGCTGCCTTCCCCCGTTGTGTTTCTCTTCTCGGTACTCAAATGTGGCACTTGGTGCCACCGCCCACCTGCCAAGTTGTTTTGCTTCCCTAAGGTAAAGTCATCTCTGATGGAGGATCGTAGGAATCGTGGAAAAGAGGGGTCCTTTCATCGGATTAGTGCTATTTCAGCTGTGGATTGGCCAAATGGGGGAGGCAGCTTGATGGCTGAGGTCTCCAAGACTCTAAACAAATCCAAATCATATTATGTGATATCATCTACTGTTAAATTCTACTCCGTACTTGTAATATTTTTATTTTTATACTGTATTGAGGATTTGTTCTGGTCTGTGTATTATACTGTATTATATTGACCCCCTTCTTTTTGACACCCACTGCACGCCCAATCTACCTGGAAAGGGTCTCTCTCTGAACTGCCTTTTCTGAGGTTTCTTCCATTTTTTCCCTACAAGGGTTTTTTAGGGAGTTTTTCCTTGTCTTCTTAGGCTGGGGGGCTGTCAAGAGGCAGGGCCTGTTTAAGCCCATTGCGGCACTTCTTGTGTGATTTTGGGCTATACAAAAAGATACTGTATTGTATTGCATTGTACCCTTCCATTCTTTGGGTGTCCCGGCTGGGTTGAGCTGCCGGCCGTCCATCATAAATATCATTATGTGGAAAAAGAAGTTGAGAATGTGAGCACATTTTTAAAAGACCACAATTTCCAATAGGTGACATCACAGTGTGTCCTGTCTGTTTGGGCTCCATACACAACGTTCAAGGTACATAGTAGAACACTACATAGAAAGGCAATAAATTAAAAAAAAATAAATAAATAAGCAAACAAAAATGTTATGTTCATAAAAGAGAGCAAGAAATAGAACTAATGGAACATGGAAACCTGCGGTGGGCTGGTGCCCTGCCTGGGGTTTGTTTCCTGCCTTGCACCCTGTGTTGACTGGGATTGGCTCCAGCAGACCCCCATGACCCTGTAGTTACAGTATATATAGCAGGTTGGGTAATGAATGGATGGATGGAACATGGAAACTTAATGAACAATAATAAAAACATTAAATACACCCAACATAAACCAAAGCCAGTGCTATAACACTGCCTGCATCATAACAGTAAGTGAGAAATAAGGACTGAAGCAACAGCCTTGTGGTTTGAAGACCAAAATGTTAGTCACTAAGGCCCACTGTGGAAAGAATTTAGTCCATATCACATACAGTGAGTAAAAGTTATATTTAACAGAAGACGCAGTAACGGCAAAAGATATTTTTGAAATGCAGGCAGACTTTACAGTTGTTTAGTCTGGCTGCTGCAGATGCTGCCTCTAATTAAGAGCAAACGTCGCACTTGCTGAGCCTTTTATAGGTCATAAAGCAGCATCCACTTTGGCTTGATTATTACCTCCTCTAAAGACCAAAGGCGATACGATAAACACGGCGAAGATCGAAGGCAAAGATTGTGACACCAAATCTTGAATAAAAGAGGCTACGTTCAACTAAAATTAAATGGTGGTGCAGCTTCATTAAAACTGGCACACAGGGCACTGAGCAGCCACCGGGACTTTCTCTGACGTTTTATCATTGAGTCTGGTTACTTTGTCCTGCGTGCTGCTCGTGATCAATCTGCACAGTTCACCTCTGCCAAGCCTCCTGACTTGCTGGACTTTCATTTCCTTGGTAGATGCCACATGCAGTGAAACCCGTGAATGGCAGGTTGCCAAGGCAACAGAGTGCACCGACACGATGACATTGAAAGTCACTGCCTAGAGGGCTGCTTTTCTGATCTAGCGTAGCCTATGACCTTCTAAAGGACCGAATGACAACTCATTTAATGTTTGATTAGGCTGGCTGTAAATGCGTAAATAACACAAGTGCAAACAGGGGCCCAAACAGCCTTCATGGTTTATTTTTGGTTAGGTGGGCTTCAGACATTTTTAGTCTCAGAGCACAAAAAACACATTTTATTAAAAAAGAATAGATGATGTCATGGATAATTCGCTACACTTTGATAAGAAAAGTTTTATTCATCCATCTATCAGTTTTCAAAATATATTCTTTCATTAAGCTCTAGGATTAAGTGACCACAGTATCATGCCACTCAAAGACAATTGACTTTTTATAGCATCCTTAGCATACGCCACATTCTAGAGCCACAATATTTCAGTAACACTTTGTAGCATTAGTGACGCTACACGCCCTTCTGGGAGTTAAATTGTCACAACTTGTACATATCCTTTTATAAAGATTCTTTGTTTGCCCTTTCATCCACAAACTGGTGGTTTATGGTCATCCTCCCTCTGGTAAGGCTGAGGAATATATTTAGTGAACATCTCATTATTATAAAAAAAAAAATCTTGGGAGGGAGACGAGATGTGATGTTCTCGGAAGACACTTTGACGTCACGCGAGACAAGGCAGTGAGACAAAAGGACAGCTGCTGTACAGGCTTTTAAATGATCGACGCACAGTGTGACAAGCAGAACATGCAGCTCACCAGCAGCAGCAAGACAGCAGATGATCCGACCGCATCTCCTTAGCATGCATTCAGCCCCCCGCTTCACAACGCGAGCAGCGTTATACGTCCCACGTGAGAGAGATTTAACCACACCCGGGGCCGGAAATAAAGGACAAAGAGTAGATGACAAAGTAGAATGTCGTAAAGAATTCAAAAATGTTGGCGCAGTACACATGCACAGCAGGTTAGAGATAATGGAAGTGCGAAAATTCAAAAGTCTCAAAAAAAAGGATAAGAAAGATCGCAATAGTGCAAACAAACAAATTATTACTCTGTGAAATAACGGAACAGCGAAAAGAGATCCATCCATCCCGCTGAATCCGAACACAGGGTCACAGGGGTCTGCTGGAGCCAATCCCAGCCAACACAGGAACCAATCCCGGGCAGGGTGCCAACCCACCGCAGGACAAACACCCACCATAATTTAGAATCGCCAATCCACCTAACCAGCATGTCTTTGGACTGTGGGAGGAAACCGGAGCAAACCCACACAGGGAGAACATGCAAACCCACACGGGGAGGCCCCGGGAAGCGAATCCGGGTCTCCTAACTGCGAGGCAGCAGTGCTACCACTGCACCACCGTACCGCCCCAGCGAAAAGAGATTGAATATATTGTTTGAATTTAAACTTTAAGTCGGAGACTTGTAGATCATCTAATTGGTGTTGCCAGCGAGAATAAAAAGATTCCAAAATTGTTGTTACAGTATGAAGTCCCATGAGATGGAGACTTTTAACATGAGATTCTTTCAAGTCACACCCTACTTACAACTCTTTTCAAACAAGACCATAGTCATCTAACCTCAGTCGTGTGAATGCTTTTGTCAGACACACTTCCTGCGCTCTCAGCTCTTATAAATTTTATCAGGACAATAATTTTATAAGTTCTAAATGACACGTCAATGACAAAGTGAAGAAGAAAGAGCATGGACAAACATTTGAGAAAGTAATTTTATTTATTAGAGAGAAAGAAGCGATATTCACTCACAGGCAGTTATACGTTGCGTTGTCACGATGTAAGTTCAAACACGGAATCAAAATTCAATGCGATCTTGAAGAAAAACTAATTCCAAATATTGTTTTTACAAAAGTTTTAAAGTAAAAGTGAAAATAATGCATATGTAACAATTCCCATGAAAATGACAATCTCTTTAAATTGTGCATCCAGTAAAAAAAATCCGGGGGAGGGTAATAATATATTTATATTTTTAAATATTTTAAACTACCGTATATACTCGTGGATAAGTTCTCCCACTGATAAGTCAGGACTTGATTTTATTGTATAATTTCTGGTATTTTATAATGTCGGTCATGTAAGTCGAATGTGGAAAACTCCCACTAACGCCCACCTGAGAGAGTAACCACGGAGCACACGGCCTTTTTTTCTATGTGGGTGCGGCAATGCACTGTAACAGCGTGTGCTCCTAACCTCTCTCTCTCTCTATTGTGCCTACGTGACCACACGGTAATACCCAAACTATTCCGAAGCAACGTTGTTTGTATCTCACACCCTCATACTCTTTTATCGTAACAGCATCCCTACGATGGAATATTCGATCAGAAGAAAATATGAAGCTGGTTTTAAATTAAAAGTCATTGAAGTGGTGAAAGAAATTGGTAACTCCTCTGCTGCAACAAAATTCAATGCGTCTGAGAAACTGATGTGAGATTGGAGGAGGCAAGAAGATGTTAAAAGATAAAAATAAGTGTCGCATTTTTGAACGGGCGTATACGTTGTGGCCACGGCCGGGGCCCATGACCAGCCAGGACAACCCTTCATTATACGCTCAGGGGGAGCAGCCATGGACGGTGCAATACCTCCCCCTGGACACTAGATGGCCGTCCCACAGGGATGGAGCAGTGCCTCGGTTTACCGCAGGGCTCCATGGGAATTGGAGTTGGGGGCAGCCTTGTTGGGTCCCACAGGCGCCGCCAGGGGTGGCTGCAGCTGGAACTCCTGAGTCCTTCTTGGCAGTGTTTTCACCACACCCAGAAGTGCAGTCGAAACTCGGCAATCAAGCATCTGGAGCACTTACGGGTGAACTATAAAAAGGGCCAGCAGCCACCACTCGAAGAGCCAGAATCGGGAGGAGGAGGACGAGTTTGCCTGGGAGGAGTGGTGGAGGAAGAAAAGAGTGCTTTGTTGCGTGTTTTATTTGGTATATTTGTGCTTGGGACTGTGTTGTGCCTGCGGGGATTACGGGGAAGACATGGCCCACAGGTGAAGAAAAATAAATAGTTTATTTATTTTACGTGTGCCTCCATGTCCAGTCTGTGTCGGGTCGAGCGCCTATATAGCACCTTTTCACAACGTCGGGGTCTGATTTTATGATCGATTTTTCGGGTTTCAAGACCCGACTTACACGTGAGTATATACGGTAAGTGCATTTTGGGACATTGTAGGCCAAAGCCAGCTGCCAGAGTGGAACCTCAGACTACCTTTGAGTACACCCTCTCAAGGCAGGTACTTGGGAATTCTGGTCTGCTACCCTAGCTTCATACCACTATGGCCATGTCGTGTGAGTGGGTCATAGGCATGTCATAAGCAAGGTGTCTGTTATAAACTTGTCAGTCCCAAAGCACAAAAAATACTCAAAGTGCCCACTAAAGGGAAATACGTGCTGAGACATTAAGTCAATGTCCTGAATAAAATAAAAAAGATGTCCACCCAGAATTCCCAGAAAACTGGTGTCACGACTATGAGTTGCAATCAATCAAAACTGCACATTGAATGTATTTGATTGTACCTTCAATTTTTGCCCATATGAATCTGTAGCCTAACCATAATTATAGGATTTGTCTTTACTCCATCTTAAAAGGATGCAAATGCACACTGACGTTTGACTATTTTAAGAACCTGAAACCTGTGAATTGAAATTGGTTAATTCGATTGTGCTTGGTCTTGTTTCTTTCTTTCAAATGTTGTGTCTCTGTGATTTGTTAATTTTAAGGCAATTAGCTTTGACAAATGTGATGGTGCTGGACGTGTTGGCTGGCTTGTTAGTAAGGTAACTGGCTGAACCCTCAGTGTTTCATACGTTCTGTACTATTCAGTGAAACAGCAATCACATCATTACATGTGCCAGGTGATGGTGGATACTCACTCAGAAACTGGCAACTTATGCTTTTTTGTCCCCCAGAGCACAAAGTAGAGGTGCTATAATGCCGCATATGCTGTAGTCTCACTCAGTTGCACAGCGCGCGGTATGTTGTGCCGGGAGGGAGGCTGCTCTTCTAGCCAATTAAGATATGCAGTGTCATGACTGTATGAGGTGGATTAGCATTGTCACAACTTCAGTTTAGCACACCCTGACTAGAGCTGCTGATTAACTGTACAGACTGCATCTCTGTTATTAGCCATTAGTACTAAAATATCAGTTACATGATAGTTATAATTGGATACTAACCATCATCTATTCTGTTTCTCTTCTTGGTACTCAAATGTGGCACTTGGTGCCACTGCCCACCTGCCAAGTTGTTTTGCCTGCCTAAGGTGAAGTAATCTCTGATGGAGGATCACAGGAATCGTGGGGTAGAGGAGTCCTTTCATCGGATTGGCTGGCCCAGCACTGACTCAGCTGTGAAATGGCCAATAGGGGGTGGCAGCTTGATGGCTGAGGTCTCCAGGACTCCAAACAAATCCAAATCATATTATGTGATATCATCTACTGTTAAATTCTACTCTGTACTTGTAATATTTTTATTTTTATACTGTACTAGCAGGAGTACCCAGGAATCTATAACCGGTGAATTACCGAAATGAAAGAAACAGAATCTAATATATAAAGCAGAGTCGATGTATGTATGTTTGTTTGTCCGCCATACAAATCTGCACCAGGCGTCCGATCGGCACCAAACGGGGCATGGGACTTCGTTGTGACCAGTGGAAGGTCATGAGGTATGTTTGGTTCTGAAAAATTTTCGTGGTGAACCGCAGGGCACCTTTTCACTGACACAACCTTCGGCACACGCCCCCATACTTAAGATGGCCGCACGTTGCAACAGAACTTCACGGCGGCGCCATCTAGTGGCAGCTTTGGTCCCTGTGCGTCGCTCTTTACCCATGTTGCTTTAAATTGCCAAGAGATGGCGGAAGCGTCCAAGTATGAGAAGGCCGACTGCTTTGATCATAGACATAGAATTACTCGACTCCGCATGACCAGCAGCATCGTACATCAACGTCGCCACCATATTGCGAGTGGTACTGCTGTGGAGAAGTAATGGATAAAGATGCCTCACGCATGTGCTGCTTGGGATTGTACAAACCGCTGTACGCTCCAAACCAGATCCTGGGGATTATATTTCATAGATAAGGCTGAACAATTGTTTTGGTTAAATTTGGCCATTAGAAAATCCTGTTTTATAATCTTAGCACTCAAGGTCACCTTACAATAAAATTTAAACAACATTAGTAAAATTAAAAGAAGAGAATCATAAATCAAAAAGCAGTAAAGGTGATGTATATAAGAGGGAAGAGAATTCCCGAGTTGAGGAGCACTATGAGAGACGCTCGAGCTCCCATAGCACTGAGTCCGATGTATGCACATTTAAAACATGATTGTGATTTATAATGGTAATTTGCATAGAAATGTGCGTACGCTAGGTTATATAAATCATATTTTTTTTTAGCTTACACATTATTCTGGTTTTTTTTTTTTGGTATGTGCATATTTTCACCCTCGAATTGAGGCAGTTTTAGATATGAGACCCTAGCAAACCAAAACTGCATGTACTGCAGCAATGAAGCCACAACCTGAGAGTGCTCTTCCAAAACAAAGATGGCATTGCAGTAAATTAAAATTACAATGTAGCAGATATTATACTTTAAAACTGAGCTTTCTAGGCATACAGCTAGCCATTGCATTGAACTCATTCGGCTGACATCGTTATCCAACGTGAGTCACAACATTTCTGATACAATTGGTTGCATTTCTGTTTGGTTTTCCAATTGGAGCACACGCAGGTCAGGTGACTTGCTCAGGATTTGAACCCACAAGCTGAACTTTTCAAGTCCAAAGCCTTAACCACCACACCACACCAGACTCCTTGCTTGAAAAATTGACAGCTTTCAGAAAGAATTGAATTACTTCTGGATTCATGATGATATGTGTGAGCCATGAGTAGAGATTGAAGGAGCTGAACCTTTCCAGCTTAAGCAAAAGGAGATTAGGAGGTGACCTGATTGAACACAATTACGAAGGGAATTTTTACAGTGGGTCCCTGTTGTTAGTTTAAAATAAAGTCTGCATCAAGAACTCGAAAACATGGGTGGTGACTTGTTAAAGGTCGATTACACACAAATGCTGGACAGTCTTTGTTCACACTGTAAAAGAGAACAAGACAAAGATAAAGAGTTGGGGTGACACCGCACACCCGTATAGTGTAAGACAAAATAAATGCAGCCGTTCATCAAACACAATCGTCACTAAGGACACGAGTCTCAGATCAGACTATCTAAGATGGTGACACTCCCAGTTAGATGCCAGTCGGGAAAGAAAAGGCGGGTCCTGGGAGGACAGACACTGAAAGTCATGCCAGAGGTGGTGAGGATGTCAGTCATTCAGTGGTGTTAGAATACAGCGCCACCCTGTGGATTGGTGAGGAATTACCACTACCAGAGCCTTTACGCTGTCCCCAAAGTACAAATGTGTGACAAAGCAAAGAACTATAGACACACAGAATAACTCACCAAGTAGTGAGGTGGAGAGCAGGACTTTATGGGACCTTCAGACCTTGACTTGATGTTAATTTAGAAAATCTAGAAGAACAAAATGGACAAACTGATCTTTTCTCATTACAATTGTTCTAATGTTCAAACTTCATACTCAATCAAACAAAATAGTCCATCCATCCATCCATTATCCAACCCGCTATAGGGTCACAGGGGTCAGCTAACACAGGGCGCAAGGCAGGAACAAACCCCAGGCAGGATGCCAGCCCACCACAGGGCACACACACACCCACACACTAGGGACAATTTAGGATCGTCAGTGTATCTAACCTGCAAGTCTTTGGACTGTGGGAGGAAACCCACACAGACATGGGGAGAACATGCAAACTCCACACGGGGAGGACCCGGGAAATGAACCCAGGTCTGCTTACGGCGAGGCAGCACTGCGCCACCACTGGAGAAAATAGTCAATTTAATCAATCTAATTAATGTATTCTTCCTTTCTTTCCTTTTCAGTCATGAATCCATTCTTTCTATTGTTTTATTTTTGTTATTCATCCATTTTCCAAGTCTGATTTTTTTTCCTGCGGTGGGTTGGCACCCTGCCCAGGATTGTTTCCTGCCTTGTTCCCTGTGTTGGTTGGGATTGGCTCCAGCAGACCCCCGTGACCCTATTCAGATAATGGATGGATGGATGGATTTTTTTTCATTAGAGAGTCAGCAGAAGTAGATGGAATGTAGAAACCAACCAGAGTCCCGCACAGGGCAATCCAGCAGGTAATTCACATTTTCTAATTATCATCATCCGGTTTTATGACATCTGCATACACTGAGTCAGGCTAACATCCTCCTAAGTCGTGTTTTCTACATGTCTACATTGCCTGAAATGACACCTTTTCCTATTTTATTTTTTGCCTTACAAATGGTGACTCGTACTTTAGTAAACACATGCATTTTATCCATTTTTTTGTTTGTTTGTTTTCTTATAATGGACAGAAGCACACACACACATATTTATCTGCCTTAATGCATAATTTATATAGACATGTGCAATATGCCTGGCAGGCAGCTGGTCTAAGGGATCTGCCACATGATATACTCATGAAACGTAATGGGATATTCTGTGCTGGTAAGAGGCACCACCCAAACAGCCCTTATCAGTATGCCAGGACCCCTTGTTCACGTAGTCTCTTGTAGCCTGAGCATTTGTGTGAACATATACAGCATGTAAATGGCTAGTTTCAAGTGTTTAATCCCACCGTATACTGTAAGCATGTTTATGATTCAGTTTATTGTTGTTTAGTCCTCTTCACTTAATGCAGGTGCAGAGTGCTGTGGCAAGACTGACAGATTCAAATACAAACTTTACAAATTACTAATTACATCTCTCTCTCTCTCTATGTATATATATAAATATATATATATATATGTATATATATATAGTGTTACCCGGATGGAGGTGGTACCCAGCCAGGACGCCCGAGAAGACCAGAGGAGGGCTTGTGCCACCTCCAGACCTCGAAGGGGCGACCGCCCTGGGGGCCACGGGTAAAGAGCTGGGAAGCTCGACCCTGTAGGGACCCGGGGTTACCGCCAGAGGGACCCGGGGTTACCGCCAGGGGGACCCCAATACCTGGATCTCAGCACTTCCACCACACCAGGAAATACTGGGGGGAAGAGGAACAGGGACACCCGGAGTGCTTCCGGGGAGACTGTCGGCACTTCCGCCACACTTGGGTGTGTCGGTGGGAGATTGCTGGGAACACATCCGGGTACTTATTTAAAATGGCCGCCTCCCTTCAGAGAGGGACAGGAGTCGGGTGGAAGATTGGACAAGGTCTGTGGAGGAGGCAAGAGGCGGCCTGAAGAAGAGAAGAGCGAGAGAGAAGGCATTGGATCGGCCTGGACTGTGGGGTATCGGGGGGCTTGTGAGTACTGAACTGTGAAAATAATGAAAAATAAACGTGGGTTGACATGAGTGTGTCTGCCTGTCTGTGTCCGGGACAATGTTCACAATATATATATATATAAAATCCAATGTCTGTCTGTCCGATTTTCACGAGAGACTTACTTAACGGATTTAGATCGGGTTTTTTTCAATAAATTGCTTGAACATCCCGGTTGATTTTAGTTTGCTTGTAGTACCGATTTATTTGCGCAAATCCAAGAAACACACAATGGGCCAAGGGGAGGGGCGGCGGAGCCACCTCACTCACGCACCAGCCTTGGGGAATAACTCCGCTTAGCTAGCGAACGAGAGACCAACTTTTTGGATTTTGAAGAGTTTTTTCCCTATAATTTACATGAACATTCCGGTTGATTTTACAACTTCTCTCATCGCGCTCAGTATCATAGTTCGCTTGTGGTACCGATTTATTTGTGCAAATCTGAGAGTCACGCAATGGGTTGAGGTGAGAGGGGCATATCTTACCCCCGCTTAGCTAGCGAACGAGAGAGCAACTTAACAGATTTAGATCAGGTTTATTTCTATAATTTGGTTGAACATTCCAGTTGATTTTGTGACTTCTCTCATCACGCTAAGAATCATAGTTCGCTTGCAGGAGCGATATACTCGTGCTAATCTGAGACAGTGGCTGTGGGCTGAAGGGAGGGGAAAGCGTGACGTCAGGAGTGGGGAGCCTCCTCGCTGTCCTGTGTCACTTCTACACGGGTGGAGACGTGGGGGACAGCTAGTAACAAATATACATAAAGACACCAATTTCTTTAAACAGATGGGAAACAAAGTAGTGTGAAACTGGAGCCCACCAACTTTTGTCCTTCAATTATCTTTTTTCATTTTGGGTTCACAACCCGTCCCTTTAGTCAACATGTGGCAGATGCTACATAATTCCATCCATCCATTCATTATCCGACCCACTATATCCTAACTACAGGGTCATGGGGATCTGCTGGAGCCAATCCCAGCCAACACAGGGCACAAGGCAGGAGACAAACCCCGGGCAGGGCGCCAGCCCACCGCAGGCAGCATAATTCTGTTTTTTAAAATTCATAGACTAATATTTGTTAACAATCGCTATTTAACAGCCATTTTCCAGGTTTACCCAGGCTAGTCAGGTGTCCCACATACATTTTTTTCTGTGCTATCCACAGTACTGGGCATCCTTTGGAGTGAGGCCCATTTGTTCTGTATATTGCCTAGTGCCACTTTCAACATGCAAAATATGTAACACTGGATCATTTTTGTCATTAAATAAATAAATTAAAAAGTGTAATGTTTTTCTAAAATTTCCTTATTTGGATTCTCTTTATCTAGCTTTATGACTTCGTAACCAGTAGGGGGTACCGCCAAGCCCCAAACCCCAAACAATCACATGCTGAAATAATGAATCTTGTTATCCACCAAGCACCAAATACCATAAAGCACAGTCAATACTCATATAAAACAATCTACAATCACTTTTTTCTCTTCTTTCACCTCCAGTTGAGTGTTGCCCGCTGCTTTACCTCATAGAGTCAGAGTCGGGAGGCATGACTTGTGGGGAGCATGTCTGGTGTGTTTGAAAACCAGGGCTGTCCTCACCTGACAACATCCTCTTGTGGCACCCAGGGACCCTGACAGAGCTGCATTACTGGACTCCATTTCCCATGAACCTTTGCAGGTGTCTAAGCTGGGATGCCTCCTGTGAACCACTGCCACATAACGTATGGGGGGATGGAACCGAGGAAACAGAAAACTTGCTTAGCCACTAATAACACCAGCGAGGCGAGCTTGTCAGCAGAACGAAACCTCAGAAGAAAGACAAAGTTGCCTAGCCGCTAACATTGGCAAAATGGTATCCCTTTTACTTTTCCTCTGACCGCTACTGCACTAGCGATGCAAGCATGTCAGCAAGATGAATCCTCCTAGGAGAGAGATGCCCAGAGTAGTTCTTTTCAATTACCTGACATCTCTACATTTTAATTTTTTTCTGACAATTTCAATAGTTTCTAGGACCCCGGGATTTTTACAGCATATATATATACAGTATATTTTGTGGAATATTCGGATCCGGACACAAACAGGCAGACACAGAATGTCCGTAGCACACACGTTTTACTATGTAACACACAATAACACCCCAAACAGTTCACCTTTTACCATCAATCAGTCCTTCAGACTTCTTTCCTTCTCTGTCTCTGTCGCCTCCACTCCTCTCTTCCAAGCTCTGTCCACTTCCACCCGACTCCAGCTCTCGAGTGGAGTGAGGCGGCCTCTTTTATAGAGCACCCAGAAGTGCTCCAGGTACTCCCAAATTAACATCTGTGTGTGGTGGAAGTGCTGCCTGCGACTTCAGCTCCTCTTCTGGCAGCACTTCTGGGTGAGGCGGAAGTGCTGTGGACCACTGTTCTGGAGCTGTCCAGGCATTCCCCAGTGGTGGCCACGTCCCTCCATAGGGTTGAGCTTCCCAGCTCTGTGACCCCCATGTAATCCCAGGAGGTCGCCCCCTTGTGGTCCAGGAAAGAGACTGTCGTTTTCCCGGTTCTTCCAGCGTCCCGGTGGGGCAAGGTCCCTGGACATCTGTCACAATTTATATATAAATAATGCAATAATATTATAATATATATTGTGGAGCCGACCCGGACACAGACAGGCGGACATGTTGTTTTTCAACCACCACACGTTTATTTACAATATTTACAATTTTTAAATTGGTCACACAGACCCCGTTCAGTGCACAATACACCCCAACACACTCAGTCCTGGCCACAATGCCTCTCTTCGGGCCGCCTCCACACCTCCTCTGTGCTTCGTCCTGCCTCCTCCCGACTCCAGCGCTGAATGAATGGAGACGGACCCTTTTATGCAGTCCCCGGATTCGCACCAGGTGTTCCTGGCATTCCTCACTTGGCCATGCCCCAGCGTGGCGGAAGTATCGTCTGTCCTCCCAGCAGCTCTCCGGGTGTCTCCCAAAGTCTTCCCCCCAGCACTTCCTGGTGTGGCAGACGTGCTGGGGCAACAGGTCCACAAGGCATTGGGGCGCCTCCTGGCGGTGACCACGGGCCCCAACAGGCCCCAGAACAACCAGGAAGGCAGCCCCCACGTGATCCAGGGTGGGCTTTGACCCTCTTCTGGTCCCTCACGGCGTCCCGGACTGGGTCGTTGCCCCTGGCATCCCTGACAATATATATACAAAATGCTAATAATACAGGGAATCTTGGGAATACAGCAACATCACAGTCCACTGAGGCTCACATGATCGCACTTCTCTTGGTCGTGTCGGTCGTCCTTTTCAATCATCCACTGAGACTGAGTGCAGCGCAGAGTTGGCAGATGTTCTATAATTTTTGAAAAATTAAATTTTATTTTACAGCTTTTTAAACTTTATATTTTGAATTAGTGTATATGAATTGTAGAACCTTACTTTATATACACAGGTACACGTGTGCTATTCTGAATGCTATCTAAGCAATTCAGTTTGCCACAGGCGGACTCCAATCAAGTTTTAGAAACATCTCAGTGAGAGTTAAAGCCAACAGGATCCATCTGACCAGAATTTGGAGTGCAACAGCAAAGGTTCTGAACACTTCTACAACTGACAGATTAGGGAATTGATTTTTAATAAATTTGCAATACTTTTGTGAAAACAAGTCTTCACTTTGTCATTATTGGTTATTGAGTGTAGTTGGATAGGAAAAGGGATAAATTACCTGTCTAAAATTAAATGTGCAACACAAAATTTGCATAAAATGAAGGGGGTCTTAATACTATCCAAGTCCTCTGTCCTCTGGTTTTCCTCCTACATCTTCAGACGTGCGCTTGTCAAGTTAATCAGGGACTCTGATTTGACTCTGTGGGAGTGTGTGAATGAACCCTGCAGTGTGCTGGCACATGTGCCCATTGCAGCTGGCATTGCTTCTGTCTTCTCGTGGAGCTGTGAATGCTGTTATGTCATTGCTGCTGCTCTTTATTTAACCTTTAGTTAACCTTAGTATGCTAGCACATGAGTTCTACATAAATACATTTTTCTGTTGAAGCTTTTTAAACCAGTTAACTGTCCAATTGGTGCTGCTCAGAGTAATTTTGCAAGTTCAGGGTAAATCCAATTGACACGTCCCATCTGCATAAATGTCAATATTAGCATGGACTAAAATCCACTTCTCAACTTAATGCTGGCTGAGGAATCTTGATAAATGAGATATTTCCAAGATACTCATTTTGAGATCTGACAAGCATGGCAGCTACCATAAAGGGAGCAACAATTTAGGCTAGTGACTGAAGTTCATTATTACAGTGATAAAAACTCTCTGTGCAGCCCACAAAGCAGACAAAGGTCTTTGTTTTAAATACACAGTACATTATTACGGTTTTTCTTAGCTTTATTTTTTTCATTGCTTAACACTCTTCTTCTGACAGCTATAACAAGTACTTAAGAAAAACAAGACCTGGGGTCTCATTTATAAACTTGGGTACACACAAAGAATAGAGGCCTGAAATGTGCGCGTGTAACTTTCCACGCAAATATCAGGATTTATAATAGAAAAGTTGACGGAAGAAATGTGTGTATATTTACATTGTGGAAAATAAACACAGACAAACGACAAAAGAAGAGTTGGGGGAATTCTCCGTATAACGTTTGGTGTACCGAGTAGTCAAAAAAAAACTTGAAAAATACATTTGGCAAACAAGCAGATTTCACAAGGGTCTTTAATGGAATGGTGGCAGGAAGGAAGTTAGGAACAGAGAGGAAGAGGAAGTGACATCATCACTGTGGGTCGGAAGTGACGTCACTATGAAGAGCTGGAGATGAAGTCATCCGTGAGTGACCGGAAGTGATGCCATCGATGATGGACTGCAATTGGCGTCATCATGGGGAGCCACAAATGATGATGTTGTGTGGGACTGAGGTGAGAGAAAATTATTATTCTTTTGTTGGTTTGTTGGAAGAGGAAAAAAGGCGTTAAGTGCTCTGTTCCAACCTTCTGTCACTTGATATTTCACGCTCACTTGGACCCTTTGGCTGCCCCCTAAGCACGTGTGTATGACAAAGTCAACTCTAACTGATGCGTATGCAACTCTTTGCAGAAACTGGGATTTGAGGAAACTCTCGATCAAGTAGGGAAATGCAACCAAACCAGCTAAATGACAACTCACATGCATAATAATTCATATCACTAGCCTTTATTATAATGTGACAGACATATTAAAGTTCAAATGTGATGAATATGATGTACAGACTGTATTTTAGTTCCTTTTTAAGAGGACCAATGCTGTGTATTTACACTGAGGAACTTTTTTTTCAATATCGACAATCTGTTGTTACTTCTCAAAGAACTGGCCGACAGGTCAGGAAATTCATAGCCAGGCTTCACTCCTTCATGTGTTGGAAGCCTTCAACCAATCAATGAAATGATATACAGTGGAACCTCGGTTTGCGAGCATAATTCGTTCCGGAAACGTGCTCGCAATCCAAAGCACTCGTATATCAAAGCGAATTTCCCCATAAGAAATAATGGAAACTCAGATGATTCGTTCCACAACCCAAAACTATTCATATAAAAATGATTAATACAAAATATAAAGTAAAATACATAATATAAATTAACCTGCACTTTACCTTTATAAAGAATCATGGCTGGTGTGAGTTTCTAAACTCATGTGGGATTCAACACGCGGAAGAGCGTCCCAAAGCAATCGCAGTCTCCCAGCGCTGTAGCAGTTCGCCGTATAAGCGCATCCAAAAAGATCGCAGACATGTTATAAGCGCCTGTTGTCAATGGGTCATACAAGGAACATTATAAAGATCCCGGTACAATAAATAACAGTGCTGTTGCTGTTTCAAGCTGAATAAAGCTGGTGTTAAAGTACTGAGACTCAGCTTTGTGTTTTGGGGAGCAAGATGGGGACTCACACTGCACAGCGCACACACACACAGTCACAATGCTGTAGTAAACAGATGTTGACTATAAGAGTGAGGCACACAGACTAAGACGGAGAAAAGGAGATGATTGCCAGAGAGAGAGAGACAGAGAGACGCGCAGGGCGAGCGAGTGAGCGAGATAAGGAGAGAGAGAGAGAGATGCACTGGGCGAGTGAGCGAGATAAAGAGAGAGAGAGAGAGACGCACTGGGCGAGCGAGCAAGATAAGGAGAGAGAGAGAGACGCGCTGGGCGAGCGAGCAAGATAAGGAGAGAGAGAGAGACGCACTGGGCGAGCGAGATAAGGAGAGAGAGAGAAGAACCATCAGCTCAGTTGTGTTTACATGACGCTCAGCAGACAAAGTGTATCCATACTACTTGTATTGCAAGACATCGCTCGTTTATCAAGTCAAAATTTATTAAAAATTTTTGCTCGTCTTGCAAAACACTCGTAAACCAAGTTACTTGTAAACCGAGGTTCCACTGTATATATACAGTATATATATATATATATATATACACGAGGGGAAGTCAAAAAGTAAAGGGATTTTATTAATTTCTCTTTTCAAAGTTTGGTAACACTGCTCGTATCCAGCGCTGAATGAATGTAGTCGCCAACACTTCTATACAACGTGTAACTCATTTCCGCGTTATTCGTTGGAGTGTAGCAGACCGTTAAACATGACAGCTCCATTGTCGATCTGCACCAAGCAGGAAATGAGGGCAGTGATTCGCTTTTTGTTTGCGGAAGGTGTTAAACCTGCGGACATTATTCGTTGAATGCAAGCACAGTATGGTGACAACTGTTTATCGTGAAGCAAGATCTACGAATGGATAGAGCGCTTCAAACAGGGAAGAACTTCTTCATGTGACGAAGAAAGATCGGGCAGGCCATCAACGTCAACCACTGAGGACAATGTGATAGTCGTTGATTGCAAAATTGGTTGCAGATGCAACCGAAAAACTTTTTTTCCGACGGAATCAAAAAACTTGTGAAACATTGGGAAAAGTGCATTGAAGTCCAGGGAGGTTATGTAGAAAAATAAGGTATGTTTCACATTTCTATCATTAGAATAAATGCGCCTTTTCTCAAATGTCCCTTTACTTTTTGACTTCCCCTCGTATAACATAACATGTTGTTACCACCATAAAAAGGCAATTTACAACAAATCAGGTTTTCCTAACATAATCAGACGACTTTAAAGCACTGATATTGCATTAAGGGCACCTTTTGGGAATGAGGCTGCTTTTGTTAACTGTAAGCCAGTGGTTCTCAAACTGTGGGGTAGGCCCCCCTAGGGGGACACGAAGTAACAAAAAGGTGGACGCGAAGAAGAAAAGAAAACAAGAATTGAAAATATGAAAAATACATCTATTGAAACTAAAACAAATTAACTTAAACTACATTCAGATACTAGAAAAATAAATATAGAGTTAGATAGATGTTGATAAAAGTTAAGTAGGTATAATAAAATATGCATCTATGATATATCACTAATTAAAAAAAACAAATTGGTATTAGTGGGCTCCTTTCAAAAAAACGTTAGGGGGGCTCTGTTATGAAAACTTTAGTCCCATTTTGTGTTGCTTGTTTGTAGCCACGGCCCTTTTGCTGTTTCCGCTGACACTTGGGAGGCTTGGTTTCCATGACACAGAAGGTCATCAAGCTAACATTGATTTTACAGCTAAGGATTATGTTTATTTAAAAACAAGAGGAGTTACTGCCTTTCAATTATATGTACTGAAGATGTATTTTTATTTATTTCATTCTAATTTAATAGATTTTACACTATTATGTATGTTAATGTGCCTATGTCTTGCCTAGCCTCACCTTTTTTTTTTCTTTTATTGTACCATGCTTTGTGACTTCTTGTCTGTGAAATACACATTATAAATAAACTATTTACTTCCTTTACTAACTTGATTTATTGTTTAGTCTGTAGGTATCATGTATTTAAATTGTTTGAATATCCTCCTTGTATTTTGTGGATGAAACCTCATGGGGTGGAGCCACTCTGACATCACTTCTTAGGACCCGCCCACCACCTTTATATTCAACTGGATCAGATGAATCCCCTGAGTGCCAGTGGAGGTTTGATTGAATTTCCTGTTTTTTGTGAATTTTTGCTACTGATTATTAGATTTTGCTATTAGATTTGTGGATTTTGATTTATTTGCCTTTGGATTGCTTTTTTAGACACATCCTCTTGCTTTTGTGCCATTTTGCCCTTTTCTGCCATAATTTGTTCTTCTGTGGCTTACTTAAAAATATAGTTTTCTCTTTGTCCTTCAAGCACAAAGGTTTCACGGTTTTCTTCTCTTTTGAATGGCATTTTTGTGTGTTTGGAAAATCTAAAAGTGTTTTTGAAATGCTTAAAGCCAGTGCCCCTCTTTGGACCAGCACAGGCCTTAAAGCCTGCCTGTTTATGTTTTATTTCAGCCAGGTTTCCTCCGCTGACTGGGGTTTAATACCTTGCGTGTGTTCTTTTTGTTCACTTTTGAGTCTTTCATTTACTGTATGTTAATGTTGCTTTTGTTGATTATTTGCTGCATTCCTTGTTTTGTATTTCATTTCCAAGCCTTTGTTATGTGGTTTGTGTATTGTGAGTTGTTCCCGAAAAAGGCAGGCCCTTCTGCCCGTCACCCGGAAGGACAGTAATCATCCCTATAAAGACAAAAATGTGAGGTCTGAATACGAAACGGGAGGTCTGATAATCAAAAGTACACTTTATGAGTAGGATTTAGAATTCGCCATGTCCTTGACAGTATCAACTTGCCAGACAGTGTTCAGAAGCCATTAGGAAGGCTAACAGAGTGTCAGGTCATATAGCGCCTTGATGTGTGGAGTACAAGTCACAGGAGGTTCTGCTCAAGCTTTATAACACGCTGGTGAGGCCTCATCTGGAGTCCTGAGTGAAGTTTGGGTCTCCAGGCTACAAAAAGGACATAGCAGCACAAGAAAAGGTCCAGAGAAGAGCAACTCGGCTGATTCAGGGCTACAGGGGATGAGTTATGAGGAAAGATTAAAAGAGCTGAGCCTTTATAGTTTAAACAAAAGAAGATTAAGAGGAGACCTGAGTGAAGTGTTTAAAATTATGAAGGGAATTAGTGCAGTGGATCGAGACGGTGACTTTAAAAGAGTTCATCAAGAACACTGAGACATGTGGAAACGTGTTAAGGGTAAATATCACACAAATATTAAAAAGTTTCTCTTCACACTGAGAACCATTAGGTACAGGGAGTAAGATACCAAGTGGTGTGGTAGACAGGAGGACTTTAGGATCTTCACAACTCCACTTTCTGTTATTTTGGAAGAATTAAGTGAGTAGTACTGGTGAGCATTGTTGGGCTGAATGGCCTTTTCTCGTCTAGATTTTTCTCATTTTTTAATGGTGGATTTAGCTATTGGATTCTTTGATTATCCATATGCTTGCATAACAACCTTTTATTCAAGAAGTTTCTGATAGTCACATAGTGCATTCGTCAGGAGGGCCATGTCCCCTGTCCACCCCCTTGCCTTTAAAGTCCCCCTGTGCCCCCTGTGCTTAGATTAAAGGTGTTTTTTTTTAAATCTTTTTCATAAAATATTAAGCTGCAATTCTAACATGTAGCTCGCTCCCTTGCTCACGTCTCTAATACTGCATCTGTACAAAGAATTAGTTATAGACATTGCTCGTGTGACTAATTCGCTTCTGAATTCCTTCTGTGAGCTTTGTGTCATAAAGGGTCAAGTCAAAACTTGAATTTTAGTTCTGTCACTTCTTAGAAGCAACACCTTCTAATGAAGGTAGGCAAATTACAAGAAATGACAGGCAAAGTAAAAGAACTTAGGGGCATTATTTGAACACTTAGAGGTCTACAGAGGAATGCACTGTGGCACACTAGGTGATGTCGATGATTGCTTAAGATCTGCATACATGGAACAGGCAATTTATGTGGCTTCTTAGGAATTGTCTTTTTTTGTGGGAGCACTCTGACCGGCCTAAGGTGTAGGCAGTCTAGAAAACATTACACATTTCCACTGAAACATTTAGAGAGGCAAGTCAGGAGCTAAGTCAAAATTATCAAATGGTCATTGCAGTGGAGCGGTCATAAAGGGTAATACCTGAGCTGGACTCGGCCGATACTACTCTATGAAAACAACAACATTTATTTCTGTAGCACATCTTCATACAAATGAAGTCGCTCAAAGTGCTTGACATGATGAAGAAAGAGAAAAAAGACAAAAAAAAATAAAGGTTAGAATTAGGGAACACTAATTAACATAGAAAAAAAGTAAGGTCCGATGGCCAGGGTGGACAGAAAAAAAATCAAAAAACTTCAGACGGCTGGAGATAAAAATAAAATCTGCAGGGGTTCAGAGGCCATGAGACCACCCAGCTCCCTCTAGGCATTCTGCCTAACATAAATGACCTCAATCAGTCCTCATGGTATTCAGGCTTCACATGGAAGAACTTGATAATGACGGTCATGTGGACTTCTGGCCTTCAAACCATCAATGGAGGGACATCACGGTGCTTTGATCAGGTGGTGGTGGCGCAGGTCGCCACCTCAGAAAACTGGAAAAAGAACAGCAGAGAAAGTACAGGTTAGTACGGATTTTGGAGCCACCATGAATAGTAATGATAATTAATTGAATATACAGAGTGTCAGGATTAAACTAAAATGAAGTTATGAGAAAGCCATGTTAAAGTAATGTGTTGTCAGCAGTGTTTTAAAGTGCTCCACTGTATTAGCCTGGCGAATTCCTATCGGCAGGCTATTCCAGATTTTAGGTGCATAGCAGCAGAAGGCCGCCTCACCACTTCTTTTAAGTTTAGTTCTTGGAATTCCAAGGAGACACTCATTTGAGGATCTGAGGTTACGATTTGGAATATAACGTGTCAGATGCTCCAATATATAAGATGGAGTGAGATTATTTAAGGCTTTGTAAACCATAAGCAGGATTTTAAAGTCAATTCTGAAAGACACAGTGTAGTGACATCAAAACTGGAGAAATGTGCTCGGATTTTCGTTTCCTAGTTAAGATTCTAGCAGCTCCATTCTGCACTCGTTGTAAACGATTTATGTCTTTTTTGGGTGGTCCTAAGAGGAGTGCGTTACAGTAATCTAGTCGACTGAAAACAAATGCGTGAACTAATTTCTCAGCATCTTTCAATGTTATAAGGGGTCTAACTTTTGCTATGTTTCTTAAGTGAAAAAATGCTGTCCTAATGATCTGTTGAATATGCGATTTAAAATTCAGGTCAGAGTCAACAGTTACCCCTAAATTCATTACCTCCTTTTTGACTTTTAATCCTAATGCATCAGGTTTATTTCTAATAACCTCATTATATCCAATCACTAAAATTTCTGTTTTAGAATATACAATAGGTATAAAAAGTAGAAGGTTTTAACATTGACTCACAGTGGATTTATTTTGGCTTTTGTGACACTGATCAAACAAGCAAACAACCAAAAAAACCCTCTTCAATGTCAAAGTGAGAGCAGAATTCTGAAAAGTGATATAAATTAATAACAAATATGAAACACAAAATATGTGGCCACATAAGCATTCATGCCCTTGAAGTCAGTATTTAGCAGATGCACCTTCAGCAGCCAAGACAACCTCAGCTTTCCACATCCGGCCGCTGCCATTTTTCGTTTTTTTCATTCTTCATTTTTTCCTCACTCTCCAGGACATTAACATTGCTGTTTTTTAGCCGTTCTCGTGTACCTATGGCTATTTGCTTGGGGTCGTTTTCTTTTTGGAAAACAAATCATCTTCCAAGATGCAGGTTTCTTGAAGATGGCATCAGGTTTAAATTCAGGATTTCCTTTGTCATACGTGGAGACAGCTTAAAGCAGCTTAAACTTTTTGCAAAGAGGGCCAGATTTGGTGAGGTGAAAATGTGTGGGGGCCGACTATTCATCCTGACATTCTTTGAACCACTAACATTAAATGCAAATGAACTATTTCAAGAAATTTTTATTGCAAATGGCATACTTTTCTTTTCTTCACACAGAACACAAATAAATCTAAACAAGTTTTTACCAAAATCACTCTTCCTTTCATATTTGAAGAGCACATAAAATGAAGAAAAAGTCTGTCTGGAAAAAAAAAAACTTTCAGGAAGATTAAACATATCTAGGTTCACTTGAAACATTACATATTATTCACTATTAAATGCTCACTGTAAACTTCTAAATTCAAAACATGTCAACAGGAAAATAACACTAACAGTGATCTTATTCAGAAGTACAAAACAATGAGGGCCATATGAATCTGTGTATCACTTGTTCTTTCGTTTTTCAATTGACCATCAAAAATCAAAAAATGAAAATATGTTATTTGATTTTGAATCAGATATCAAAAATGAAAAAGGCTGTGTTTTTCGTTATTTCAATTTTAGACTCGGATCAAAATTACGAAATGGAAAAACGGGCTGCCGGACCGAATTTGATTGTAATATTTAATTTGTCGGGTTTAAGAAAAACAAAAGAACAAATGATACACGGATTGAAAAGACTCGGTGCATATTCAAAACTGTGGTTTTGAGCATCACAAAAAAAATCAATTAACTGAGATTTAGACTACTAGATTTAGATTAGACTACTATTAACTGAGATTTTAGAATTTATTCACCTCAGGAGACTAAACAAATAACTTGCCTGCACTAATGTGAAGGGTGATACTGCAGTAAATAGGCCAGATCTGGCTCAAAAACAGTGGTTTTGATGCACAAGATGTCACACAGTTGTTACATATTTCAGTGAAAAAATACTCCAATTTCCACTTGTCCTGAAAGCGGCGGCCCTCGCTGTTAATTTTCCTTTTTTTTGTTACAGTCGCCATTTTAGAAATGGGCTGGAAAGGATCACACAAGGGTCACGTGGCAAGAGTGCGGCCGCAGGTCTACTGCCATCTTCTGGTGAAATATAAAATAGCCTTTTTGTATTTTATACTGTGGTCAACAGTGCTGGCGGGCTGCATATTAGTACTGATTTTATGACAGAGGCTGCGGGCTGGTGGAAATTTGAACACGGGCCACAATTCGCCCCCGGGCCGGACTTTGGACATGCCTGGCTTAAAGGCTCAGATAATGATTATTTCCCACCAGAACACAAGAGGGCGCTGTTAACTGATACTTTTTCTCTTCCTCTCTCTGCAGACCAGAAGACTGATGGCTTTAACACCCTTGATTTCCTGTGTCAACATCTGTGGACCCACTTCTTTCAGCCAGGAGCGCCACCATCTTCAGGCAGTCTATTTGTAGTCTCTTGTCTGCACAATGTTTTCTTTTCATTTTTTTTAACATGTTCATACCAGTGTTTTGTTTCTGTTATACAGGGTTGGACTTCAAGTGTCCCAACACTTCATTGTTGTTTGTGTTTGGCCTTACCTTCTATTCTGCTGCATTCATTTTACCTACACAAGGGTTTCTGGGCTTGCTGCAGAAAAGCATCCTCACAGTATGATGTTGACATCACCATTCTTCACAGTGCTGTGTTTTTGATAATGTGCAGTGTACTTACATGTCGTCTAGTCTGATGGACAAAAACTTCAATTTTGGTCTCATTTGAACATAAAATCTTCTTCAGAGTCTCCCATTTGCCTTCTGCCAAACTCTCTGTGTGTTGGTGTTTATCAGCGGCTTTCTCTTTGCCACTGTCCCATAAAGCTGTGACTTGTGAAACACTCATGGTAACAGTTGTTGTCTGTACTTTCTCTCTAATCTCAGTCACCATAGCTTGTAACTTCCTTAAAGTTCTCAGTTCCCATCTCTTGGTGGGTTTCTTTACAAGTCTTCTTCTTGCACAATTACTCAGTTTTTGTGGATGGCCATCTCTTAACAGATTTACAGCTGTTCCATACTCTTTCCATCTCTTAGTCGTTGATTTAAGTGAACTCCAAGGAATATTCAGTGATTTGACTCCCAGAAGCAACTAGGGAGCATGGAGCCGAGCCAGACAATCACATGTGCAGGTTAGGCCACTATAATGTCTCACCACAAGTTGGACCTTTTACTTTACAGGCGTATTTATACGACAAATAGCTGAAACCCCAGACAGGTGATCTCCATTGAGTTAAATATGTTAGTTATAAATCCAATAACCTGCACTACTGATGATTTGGTCTGTCATATTACAGGGCTGAATACTTATGTGATGAATTATTTTGTGTTTATATTTGTAATTAATTGGGACCATTTTGTATAGATCTGTTTTTAAATTTATATACTGTGTCAAAAAAGCCAAATTAAATCCACTGTGATTGAATATTTTAATAATAAGGAGTTAAAACTTCAAGGGGAGGGAAACTTTCCATAGGCACACCACCTAACCTCTGCTCCTTAGGGACAAGCTGACTGAGATGGGAGTAGATTCACACCTGGTGGCATGGATCGTGGACTTATAGACAGACCTCAGTATGTGTGTCTTAGGAAATGCAGGTCTGACATTGTGTTTAGCAACACAGGGCGCCTCAGGGGACTGTACTTTCTCCGGTCCTGTTCAATCTATATACATCAGACTTCCAATATGACTCGGAGTCCTGTCACGTGCAAAAGTTCGCTGACGACACTGCTATCGTGGGCTGCATCAGGAGTGGGCAGGAGGAGGAGTATAGGAAGCTAGTTAAGGACTTTGTTAAATGGTGTGACTCAAACCACCTACACCTGAACACCAGCAAGACCAAGGAGCTGGTGGTGGATTTTAGGAGGCCCAGGCCCCTCATGGTCCCCATGATCATCAGAGGTGACTGTGCAGAGGGTGCAGACCTATAAATACCTGGGAGTGCAGCTGGATGACAAATTGGACTGGACAGCCAATACTGATGCTCTGTGTAAGAAAGGTCAGAGCAGACTATACTTCCTTAGAAGGCTGGCGTCTTTCAACATCTGCAATATGTTCTACCAGACGGTTGTGGCGAGTGCCCTGTTCTACGTGGTGGTGTGCTGGGGAGGCAGCATAAAAAAGAAGGACGCCTCACGCCTGGACAAACTGGTGAGGAAGACAGGCTCTATTGTAGACACGGAGCTGGACAGTTTGACATCTGTGGCAGAAAGACGGGCTCTAAGCAAACTCCTGTCAATCATGAAGAATCCACTGCATCCACTGAACAGGATCATCTCCAGACAGAGGAGCAGCTTCAGCGACAGACTGCTGTCACCGTCCTGCTCCACTGACAGACTGAGATCGTTCCTCCCCCACACTATGCGACTCTTCAATTCCACCTGGGAGGGTAAATGCTAACATTATTCAAAGTTATTGTCTGCTTTTACATGTTATTTTTATTACTCTTTAATTTAATATTGTTTTTTGTATCAGTATACTGCTGCTGGATTATATGAATTTCCCCTTGGGATTAATAAAGTATTTATCTATCTAATGTAACTTAGCTTCTGTCAGTATAAGGAGTGTGTCTTAACTCTTCCATTTAAGTAGATAGATAGATAGATAGATAGATAGGCATATAAAATAGATAGATAGATAGATAGATAGATAGAAAGGCACTATAAAATACATAGTTAGATAGATAGATAGATAGATAGATAGTTAGATAGATAGATAGATAGATAGAAAGGCACTATAAAATAGATAGATAGAAAGGCACTATAAAATAGATAGATAGATAGATAGTGAAAGGTAATATATGATTGACAGATAGATAGATTTTTTCCTGTCTACTCTTTCAGTTTACTTCTCATGCTATAACATGCTTATATTTAAATGAGTTTGTCAGCTAATTCACAGCGCCCACATAATTTCAGTCGTGTAAAGTTAGGAATATCTGTGCAGTTAATCACACATTTGATAAGGATAAGGAAGTTAGCAGTTAGAGAAGACTGCTCTACATTCTGCAGGATTGTTCCTTCAAGTAAAGAATGAATATGAGGGCAATCACTTCAATGTCATAAGACAAAATGTCATAAAAACTGGTCTAAGTCTAACAAATCTCTGCTTGGTTGTTACACCTGCACCAGATGTCAGTACATATATTAAATAAAGACACAATAAATACTTTAAGAAATTCAAAACTCAAACGTTAGAGTTTCAAAAGCAAAAAATACAAACTCTAAATGCAGAAGTCAAAAAATACAGAAGTAGGGATAAAAGTCAAAGTTCAAAAATCCAAAAGAATTCCTAAATACTAAGTTTCTGAAACTGAATCCAGAAATGTGAAAGAGAAAAGGATAAAGTGAAGGATCCTAAAATAAAAAGTTTAGAGATTACAAACATACAAGAAAAGACAAAATGGAGTAGCAAACGCAGTCATACAGTAAAAAAAAAACAACTAATGCCACTGCAAAGATGTAGTGGCTGACTGAGATACAGTATTTATAGCCCTCCGGTGCTACAGCTAAAGTGATTACAGGATCTTGCCCCTCATTTTTAACAATTTAAACATGGACACTAATTATCAAGACACAAAAAGCAATTATAACTAACAGAAGGAGCGTACTCAATAGTTAAGAAACAATAAACAGAAATTAACCTTAAGCAAAACCACTTAAAAAAGGATAGAGCATCAAAATGGCTCTGAGGCTAAGGATCTGTGCTGGTATCTCAAAGGTTGCCGGTTCGAATCCTTGTCACTGCTAAAAGAGATTCTACTCTGCTGGGCCCTTAAGCAAGACCATTAACCCTTAATTGCTCCAGGGGCGCTGTACAATGGCTGACCCTGTGCTCTGACCCCAAGGAGTATGCGAAAACTAACAAATTCTTAAAACATCCATCCATTTTCCAACCCGCTGAATCCAAACACAGGGTCACGGAGATCTGCTGGAGCCAATCCCAGCCAACACAGGGCACAAGGCAGGAACCAATCCCAGGCAGGGTGCCAACCCACCGCAGTACACACCCACACACCAGGGCCAATTTAGAATTGCCAATCCACCTAACCAGCATGTCTTTGGACTGTGGGAGGAAACCGGAGCACCTGGAGGAAACCCACGCAGACACAGGGAGAACATGCAAACTCCACGCAGGGAGGACCCGGGAAGCAAACCTGGGCCTCCTAACTGCAAGGCAGCAGCGCTACCACTGCGCCACCATGCCGCCCCATTCTTAATACAAGAAATTGTAGAAGATAGATAGATAGAAATTAAAACTTTATGGAAGCTCAAGAAGAAAATGTAAATATTATAAACAACAAACAATAAAACACACACATCAGAACTTCTGGCCTGGATACTAGGAAGCTGCTGTTGTCAATAAATGGCTTGTAGGTGGCAGTAAGATGGTCAGACCTCTCCAGATGTACCACAGGTAAACAAAACACAACACCCTGGAGTGTAACCCACATGAAACCAAACCAGCAGCAATGTTTTCTGTCATTGATGTTGAAGACCAATCAGGACTTGAAACATCTTTAAGACACTTCCTGCTTTGATGGAATGCTGCATAGCATCTCTTGACAGCAGCAGATGGAGTGGAGTGATAAAGTGGAATGTGCAGTGGTTGTGATTTGTTGTTTTTTCTCATATAAAACATTTTTTCTGAACTACTTTGGATTCATTTTTTGTTTGGGTTATTAAGGAACAATCTGGGATAGTTAGTTACTTTTATCATTTTGTTTTTAGGAAAGTTTTTCTTTAACGTCTTCTGTTGAATGTTGCTGCAATCCCATTTTGTCTTATATTGTACACCACCATTTTGAGCGACTCCTGCCTAGATGCGACCGTAGGATGTGCCTTTGGAGGATGCACAACGTGACATCTTTCCTAGGATGCTTCATAAGTCAGTGCTGTGGACACATCAACATCTGAGTTTGTGGAGAAACTTCTTGAAAATAAAAAGACGTGCGTGTGATTGTGTTTTTTTTTGGCATCGCACTCTAGCTTGCTCCTCTTTGACATCTGTTTAGGTTTATGTCCTGGTTTTCCTGCACATTTTGTTAGTTTCAGTTTTGACCACAC
Source organism: Polypterus senegalus (assembly GCF_016835505.1). Classification (NCBI taxonomy): domain Eukaryota; kingdom Metazoa; phylum Chordata; class Cladistia; order Polypteriformes; family Polypteridae; genus Polypterus; species Polypterus senegalus. The sequence goes on from NC_053157.1 coordinate 19,450,697, forward strand.
ATTTTCCTGACAATGATTTTTACTCATCCATTTCCTGATCCTCATTCTAATTTTGCTTCGGTTTGTTATAACAGACTGGTGCACGTTGACAAGAGAAGAATGAAACTTTGAAGGCTTATTGCTCTGTAGCGTTAGAAACTGAATGATAACACAATAATTAATGTTGGGGTTTTTAACGTACAGTACATGCCAAATGAAACAAGAAACATATACTGTAGACCTCAAATCCTAAAACATGAAATTCACAATGTTTAGTATGCAACAGTTAATCCTTAACAATTTAAACAAAAAGTACAAAATCAGATGTGGGCTCAAAATGTATTTGTCACTCCTCAAGTTTATGTGTGTGTGCGTACTACGACGACTACGACGACTACGACTACCACAATGAATTATTTATTAACACTCTTTATAGCTCCAAATTTCGAGATCTGATGTCAGCATTTCTGTGGGAATTCTGTGTTTAGTGTACATGGCTATGGCATCTTGGTGGGTTTTTGCCCCGGTTCTTTTGTTTTCCACCCTTATGCATAAGAGTTTGTTCACATTAACACAGATACTTTTAAAAATGTGCCTTTTATTTTATTATTTTTAGCCTTCCATCCGCCCTGAAATGGTGTTTTTGACCACCACAAATGTATCATTTTGAAAGCACTCCACAAAAATACGCAAAATTGGAAATGCCAGGTCTTGCATAGCAATGCAGATGGGAAAAATGGAACTTTTCAAAAACACTGATAATTACCTTTGTGGTGTCATCTGCGGTGATAGTCATTCCCTAAATTCCTTCCATCAGCCAATGAGTACTTGCCCTTAAAACACTCAGATATTTTGCTGCAATTATTTTGGCAGGACTCCCAGTTTTTATTTTCTTTGGCAACAATATGTTTTATTGTAATCTTTAAAAGCAGTTGCATATCATCATCTGACCAGATAAGGAAATCCATTTTGTTTTTTCCTTGTTCATTTATTGTTTCAGTTTACTTTGGTTTTGCCCCGTAAACAAACAGTGTATTTGATGGATAAACCATGCACGCTCGATAAACAAAATATATGCATTTATGGCACTGAATTACACATTTTTATAATAGGATTTGAAAATGCTAATATGGAAAGAAAACTTTAAAAAGTAAAACAGTAATTCCAAATTTGTCTGTGTTAGTGTAGACCAGGGGTCTTCAAACCTATTTTCCCCTGAGAGCTACTTTTACAAAATGAAAATGGCCGAGAGCTACTCGTGTTTTTTAACGTTATAGCTTATTTCAACCCAAACAAACTGAATAATCTTGTTTTGCCTGAACATTTACAAAATGTTGGTGTCCACAACTCACATTTTGCATTAAAACATCACAAGAAATGTTTAGTTTACCTGCAAGTGCATTTTGTATGTCTGTATGCATTTTCTAGTGTGTCTCACACTATTCAATTAAAACATGAATGCTGTCAACACAAAACAATGCAATTCCAAATACACAGATATGACTTATTCTTTTGTCATTTTGTTCCATGTCATTGTTTCACTTTATTCACAGGTCCAGTTGCATGTGTGATGTGTTTTTTAGTTAGTCAGATGACTGGCACTGCATGGAGTCAACAAGATGGGCAGGTGTCTGGTGGAGTGGAGCCACTTAGGTTCACTCTTATGGAGTCATTTCAATATTCATCTGTCAGTCTTGTTCTGAACTTTGATTTCATGACATTCACGTCAGACTCACAGAGGTATGGAGACGCAAACAAAGCAGACATTTTCAAAGCTGCTTGGTGAAGATTCTTATAGTTATGTGTCTCCTCTAAGCTCCAGAAATGCTGACAATGCTGTTGAGACTTTAACTGCACAGCATTTTGAAGGTTTACTAATATACAGTTAGGTCCATACATATTTGGACAGAGACAACTTTTTTCTAATTTTGGTTCTGTACATTACCACTGTGAACGAGCCCTGGACGCAGACAGGCAGACATGTTGCAATTCCAACCACCACACATTTATTTACAATATATTTACAGTCCAAAGTGCACACAAACCCCTTCAAGTCCCCAAAAATCCAGGCCTCTCTCACTCTCTGCCTTTCCTTCAGGCCCCTTTTATCCACACCCGGATGTACTCCAGGTGCTCAAGTGCCGGCTATACTCCCAGAAGCACTCCGGGTGTCCCTGCTTCTCTTCCCCCCAGCACTTCCAGGTGTGGCGGAAATGCTGCGGTCCAGGGTTCCCAAGGCATCGGTGCGCCCCCTGGCGGTGACCACGGGCCCCTACCGGGTTGGGCTTCCAAGCCCTCTACCTGTGGCCCCCAACACAACCAGGGTGGCGGCCCCCACGTGGTCCAAGGTGGGCGCACACCCTCTTCCGGTCCTCCAAGACATCCCAGCTGGGTCGTCACCCCAACATCCCTGACACCACAATGAATTTTAAATGAAACAACTCAGATGCAGTTGAAGTGCAGACTTTCAGCTTTAATTCAGTGGGTTGAACAAAACGATTGCATAAAAATGTGAGGCAACTAAAGCATTTTTTAACACAATCCCTTCATTTCAGGGGCTCAAAAGTAATTGGACAATTGACTCAAAGGCTATTTCATGGGCAGGTGTGTTCAAGTCCGTCGTTATGTTCTTATCAATTAAGCAGATTAAAGGCCTGGAGTTGATTTGAGGTGTGGTGCTTGCATGTGGAAGATTTTGCTGTGAACAGACAACATGCGGTCAAAGGAGCTCTCCAAGCAGGTGAAAGAAGCCATCCTTAAGGTGTGAAAACAGAAAAAACCCATTCCAGAAATTGCTACAATATTACGAGTGTCAAAATCTACAGTTTGGTACATCCTGAGAAAGAAAGCAAGCACTGGTGAATTCAGCAACACAAAAAGACCTGGATGTCCACGGAAGACAACAGTGGTGGATGATCGCAGAATCATTTCCATGGTGAAGAGAAACCCCTTCACAACAGCCAACCAAGTGAACAACACTCTCCAGGGTTTGGTAGGCGTATCGATATCCAAGTCTACCATAAAGAGAAGACTGCATGAAAGTAAACACAGAGAGTGAACTTCAAGGTGCAAGCCACTAATAAGCCTCAAGAATAGAAAGGCCTGATTGGACTTTGCTAAAGAACATCTAAAAAAGCCAGCAGAGTTCTGGAAAAACATTCTTTGGACAGATGAAACCAAGATCAACCTCTACCAGAATGATGGCATGAAAAAGGTTTGGAGAAGGCATGGAACAGCTCATTATCCAAAGCATACAACATCATCTGTAAGACACTGTGGAGGCAGTGTGATGGTTTGGCGTGCATGGCTGCCAGTGGCACTGGGACACTAGTGTTTATTGATGATGTGACACAGGACAGAAGCAGCCGAATGAATTCTGAGGTGTTCAGAGACATACTGTCTGCTCAAATCCAGCTAAATGCAGTCAAATTGATTGGATGGCATTTCATGATACAGATGGACAATGACCCAAAACACACAACCAAAGCAACCCAGGAGTTTATTAAAGCAAAGAAGTGGAAAATTCTTGAATGGCCAAGTCAGTCACCTGATCTTAACCCAATTGAGCATGCATTTCACTTGTTGAAGACTAAACTTCGGACAGAAAGGCCCACAAACAAACAGCAACTGAAAGCCGCTGCAGTAAAGGCCTGGCAGAGCATTAAAAAGGAGGAAACCCAGCATCAGGTGATGTCCATGTGTTCAAGACTTCAGGCTGTCATTGCCAGCAAAGGGTTTTCAACCAAGTACTGTAATAGAAATGAACATTTTATTTCCACTTATTTAATTTGTCCAATTACTTTTGAGCCCCTGAAATAAAGTGATTGTGTGAAAAAAATACTTTAGTTGCCTCACATTTGTATGCAATCTTTTTGTTCAACCCACTGAATTAAATCTGAAAGTCTGCACTTCAACTGCATCTGAGTTGTTTCATTTAAAATTCATTGTGGTAATGTACAGAACCAAAATTAGAAAAAAGTTGTCTCTGTCCAAATATTTATGGACCTAACTGTATAATGTATATATATATGTACTGCCTCGCAGTAAGGAGACCTGGGTTTGCTTCCCATGTCCTTCCTGCGTGGAGTTTGCATTTTCTCCCCATGTCTACGTGGGTTTCCTCTGGGTACTCTGGTTTCCTCCCACAGTCCAAAGACATGCAGGTTAGGTGCATTAGCGATTCTAAATTGTCCCTAGTGTGTGCTTGGTGTGTGTGTGCGCCCTGAAGTGGGCTGGCGCCCTGCCCGGGGTTTGTTTCCTGCCTTGCACCCTGTGCTGACTGGGATTTGCTCCAGCAGATCCCCGTGACCCTGTAGGTAGGATATAGTGAGTTGGATAATGGATGGATGTCTGTATGTCTGTCTGCTTTTCACGAGAGATCTACTTAACGGATTTAGATCAGGTTTTTTTCTATAATTTGATTGAACATTCCGGTTGATTTTGCGACTTCTCTCATTTCGCTGTGTATCAAAGTTTGCTTGTGGTACCAATTTATTTGCGTGAATCCGAGTAAAAGGCAGCGGGCTGAGGAAAGGGGCCTTCCTCACTCACTCGCCAGTTTCAGGGTGTGTTCCTTAACTCCGCTTAGCTAGTGAACGAAGAGAACAATTGAATTCAACTTTGTTTGATATTTAAAATAAAGTGTTACTTAGGTCTTGATGAGTTTGAGTCCAGGTATTCTCTCAAGTATATGCCACATTGAAAAGATAGATTGCAATTCAAATTGTGAATTGTGATATGATTTTTTTGGAAAGATCGCCCACCCCTAATTTGACTAGTCAAGTTTTCAAATTTATGTAGGATTCATTAACCATTTGGTGAACTACTTGGAAAGGGGTTGCAAGCTAGCGACGTATTGGAGACCCCAGGTTTTAGACAAAACCTAAGACATACAGGTTAAAATCAATGGTAATTCTAAATCCTCTCAGCATAAAACAAGCCTGGGTGATTTTATGAATGTGGGCTGCAATGGACTGACAGTCAGTGCGTATTGGAATTGTGAAGTAACAGCAGTGACCAGTGTGCTTCCATGCCACCCATGAAAAGGATATCCTTGCAAAATTAGTTTTCATTTGATCTGCTCTCGGCAGTGCTGCCTCATAGCTCAGTTAACCTACGTTCAGATTCTGGCCTTTTCTCTTTGTACCTCTTTGGGTATTTTAGGACTGTGATTTCTTCTCACATTCCAGAGATATACAATGAAGGTGAATCATCGACTGTAAAACTACCTGGTGCAAATGGGCATAACTAGGTATCAGCAGGGCCTGCTCTACCATTAGATTGAACTAGGAGATTGTCTAAGGCAGCAAAATTTGAGGGGAGGGTGGCATTTTTTAAACAATGCAGACCCTGACTTACAAACGCTTACAACTGCCTGACTTCCATTAACCTATACATATTGTAACAAGCAGTGGGCTGGAAAGGACAGACGCACACATACAAACACCACACAGGACATGCAGGTCTGACCCTCAGACAACTGGGCATATTTATTGTGTAACATCAGCACACATAACACGCAGATCACTAAACCTCCCTACTGTTAGGGGCCACAGGGAAATGGCACCCAAAACAACAAATGTGCTACTAAACACTCACTTCACACTGTCTCCTCATCACACACACTTCAGCGGGCACTTCAGTTGTCGTTTTCCGCATGTGACTCATCAGTGCTCCTGACTCCTGCTTTGCCATTGGTTCCTCATTCCAGCTCCTTGGATGTCCTCATCATGCAGACTGCTCCTCACCATCACCATCTGAAAATGGTGGACCTCCTGATCCTTGCAGCGCTCCTGTTTAAACAACCCACACAACAGGGTGCTAACCACCTAGAAAGATTCTACTCTGTTCGCTACCAATCAGGTGCCAGCTCCTCTTCTCCTGTAAACCTGCAGGTACACAAAAATTGCAAGAGCTTTAGTCTTCTGGCTGCTACAATATTGTTATACATTTTGTGTACTGCTTGGTCTTAACATTTGACAACCTACACAAGCTCTTTATGGGTGATCTTCTAAATTCCCAGAGTGCTGCATTTTACTCAGTTTTACAGAGGCTCTCTTTACGCTGAACATCCTTGTTTCTTTAGTTTCGTTAGGTGCAGGGTCATAGTTTAGGTTGGAGTTTAATCACATTCAGAAGTACTCTGATGATACAGCTATTGTGGGGAATATAAAGAATGGGGAGGAAGGGGAATATAGGAATCTGATTGGAGCTTTCAGTGACTGGAGCAATAAGAACTGCCTGATTCAGAACACAACAAAGACCAAGGAGATGATCTTCAGCCTGTTAACATCTGAGGGGAGGACATTTAGGTGGTGTAGACTTATTAATATCTAGGTGCTCACCTTGATGACAGACTGGACTGGTCTGTGAACACAGATGTCCCCTAGGGAAAGGTTCAGAGCAGGCTCTTTTTCCTCAGAAGACTCAGATCATTAGGTATATGTAGTGAAATGTTGTCTTTGTTCTATCAGACAGCAGTTGCCAGTGTCCTCTTTTTTGCTGTTGTTTGTTGGGGAGGCAGTATGACAGATAAGAACACGAAGAGGCTGGACAAGCCTGTGAAGAAGGCAAACTCAGTGCTGGGTAGGACTGTGGACTCAGTGGCAATGGAGGTGAAAGGTGCATGGGGAGGAAGGTACAGGCCATCTTTGATAATAACAGTCGTCTTCTCCACAACATTTTCGCAGGTCAGAGAAATAAACGTAGCAGTCGTCTTCTCTCACTGCGCTGTAGAACAGAAAGTTTAAGAAGATCATTTGTTCCTACTGCTTTTAGATGTTATGACTCCATTGTCAACATAAGTGATTCATGACCTGGTCACCATTCTACCTTACGACACTTTTTACTATTTATTTATTTATTTATTTATAGTTTGTACTCCTTGTGTGTTTTTTCAAATAATTTATATTAATTTTTTTAAAGATGAGTTTGAGCTACTGGACATGTGAATTTCCCTGAGGGAATGAATAAAATCTATCTATCTATCTATCTACTGTATATCTAAAAAATTGCTGCTGGTTTGGTTTCATGTGGGTTACACTCCAGGGTGTTGTTTTTCGTTTACCTGTGGTACATCTGGAGAGGTCTGACCATCTTACTGCCACATACAAGCCATTTATTGACAACAGCAGCTTTCCAGTATCCAGGCCAGAAGTTCTGATGTGTGTGTTTTATTGTTTGTTTATTATAATATTTAAATTTTCTTCTTGAGCTTCCATAAAGTTTTAATTTCTATCTATCTATCTATCTATCTATCTATCTATCTATCTATCTATCTATCTATCTATCTATCTATTGTGGCAGTAGGGGGCACTATCACTCTCTTGAACCCTCAGGTACCACGCCAAACACTAGGTAAAAGTCCAATAATTATTATTTTAATTATAATAATTATGTGCACCAGCACAGGGCGCAAGGCAGGAACAAATCCCGGGCAGGGCACCTGCCCACCGCAGGGCACACAAACACACACACTAGGGACAATTTAGAATCTCCAATGCACCTAACCTGCATGTCTTTGGACTGTGGGAGGAAACTGGTGCACCCGCAGACATGGGGAGAACATGCAAACTCCACACAGGGAGGACCCAGGAAGCGAACCCGGGTCTCCTAACTGCGAGGCAGCAGCGCCACCATGTCGCCCTTACTAGAATTATAATTGTTATTATTCTATATGATAGAATTAAAATGAATAATTTGCAAAATTTCTGTAACACAGCAGTCATTTGTGTGCTGTATACAATTATACGTATAAAATACACTGTAAATATTTTGAGGTGTAAATGAGAGAGAGGAGAAACAGAGAAAAGTTGGGGTACCAGCCATGTCAGTCTGTTCACTGCCAGTGTCTTAAACAAAGAACAAAAATGTGTGCACGGTAGTGCAACAGAAATCAGGCTCAATATATGCCTTCTTAGCCTTTGCAGCTTTTTAGAACTATGGGCTCTCTCAAGCAGGTCTTGGTTGGAGAGTCCCATTATACAGGACTGAGGACTGTGTTCCTCAGACTGAGACACCACTTTCTGGGATGCCTCAAAATGATGTTGTTCTGACCGGGAGAGACGAGGTTTAGTTGACTGTGAGTGAGGCTAATGTGCCTCACTGGGTATCTTCTTGAAGCTACAGAGCTCTTTTCCCGATGGGTCATTGCATACTTGGTCTGAGCCTGGAAAATGGTCATCAGGCACCCATGAGTAACAATTTCCTTATGATTAATTTTCAGCAGTCATGTCAGTGAAGAGTGAACTAGCACAAACAATGGATTGAAAATAAATTGTTTCTAAGTTCACAAAGATGAAGTCACGAAAAGAGGCAGTTTTGAACTTCATTGATCTGTATTTTTATAGTTGTAAACATCTTTAAATAAACATATTGTTGTTTATTTAAATTTCAAATTCTGTTAGTAAAATGAATCTACAATCACGTAATTAACCTATTTATTGTTGTTGTAGATACTGTATTGTATGCATTGTAATATTTTTGCTTTGCACATCAAAAAGCTAGTCAAGTCAAGTTGGGGAGCATGCACTGGTACAATGCGTTGCCACACCCACCACACGACGAAGCAGCAGACACGCGGTCCAGCCCCTCCCTCCGGAAAAGACCCTCTATCTGCCACAGCCATGTGTTACATGGGCGTCCCCTTGGCCTGGTCCAACCACTCAGGTTCCCACATAGCCGTAGTGCTGTAACTGACGCTCCCTCACAATGCAGGTATTGTGCCTCATTCAGGGCTCCATGAGCAACCGCTCATTCGACACAAAGTCAAACCAGCAGTACCCAAGGATTTTGCAGAGAGACACAGCACCAAAGGAGTCCAGTCTTCATCTCAGGTCACTGGATAACGTCCATGCCTCAACACCATATAGCAAGACAGGAAGCACCAGGCAAAGCAACTTGAAAGAAACAACTTGAGTTCAAGCAATTCAAAACTTCTGAACAAACTTACCAGTGAAGCCAGCTCCATCGCAGCAGTGCTTTCCAACCTTTTCTACAACCCACAACCTTAGTAAATGTTTCATTTATGTTTGCACAAAAGTGACATTTGAAGATGAAGAAGTAAAAGTTCTAATTTTTGAACCACATACAGTACTATGGGTGAACAAATTGAACTCAAAAAACAAGCTTTTTGACTTTTTTGAATTTTCCTTCATAAATCTCAATATTCTTGTAAATGTGCCCAAAGCTTAGACACTTCATTGATGATCCGGGGGTTTGGGTTTCCTGTGAAACATCAAGAGCGAAGAGGAAATGACACATGATCAACATTCAAGGGGTTTGGGGGAATTGGAGACCCCAATGAAGCTACAGGTGCCAGCACTCCACTAAGCAGTGAAACACAGTCGATGAACTTTGTCCCCTGATGAACATCTGCACTACAGTTCAAAAACAGATGTGCCGCACAGCTAAAACTGCTGTCTTACTGCCAGGATGGACATGAGGAGAGATGGGCTGAGTGTAAGCAGCAGGTGCCCCCCGCCATCCCAGCAAAAATGTCAATCAAACCTCAAAATCAGTGAAGTTTCATGATCTCTACTGATTATTGCAAGGTCCAAATTCCATTATTTTAGCAAAACGTTCATCTTTATGAACCCTCCACCTGCAGCAAGGAAACCACGAGAACAACCATTTCTGCAGCTCACTCAAAGATGACAATTGTGCATGCAGTGCTCGTTTCTTTTACTATCATAGAACAGGAGTGCCAACTAATAAATTACCTAAAATGGATGGCACACCAATTGCACCATAATAAAGTCAGACACAGCCTTCCTCTTTGTTGCAACCCCTGAAATGCCTCTCAGTGGTGCAGGCACCCCAGATTGGGAACCCTTAGAGTAGGTTTGTACCCCGATGTCCTGGCTGAATCGCCCACCATGACCTTTTCCATTCTGGCTATACAAATGTAATTATCATTATTATAAGCAGTGGCAGATTTAGGTGTGTCCAAAATAGGCAGCAGCTGAAGCTGGCATCTTGCTGAAGGTGGCATGGGGCACAGGAACCAAAAAAAATAAATAAATGAAGGAAAGTTAAAGGACACACACTCCATAAAGTGTGTGGTATATACACTGAGGGGAACCATTTATGTTGCTCAAGGGGTGAGCACTCCAGAAACCGAGGGGGACCCCAGGGCTCCAAATAGACTTTGTCGGATTATAAAGTAGGTAGGTACACTTACAGTGCATCCGGAAAGTATTCACAGCACATCACTTTTTCCACATTTTGTTATGTTACAGCCTTATTCCAAAATGGATTAAATTCATTTTTTTCCCTCAGAATTCTGCACACAACACCCCATAATGACAAAGTGAAAAAAGTTTACTTGAGGTTTTTGCAAATTTATTAAAAATTAAAAAACTGAGAAATCACATGTACATAAGTATTCACAGCCTTTGCTCAATACTTTGTCGATGCACCTTTGGCAGCAATTCCAGCCTCAAGTCTTTTTGAATATGATGCCACAAGCTTGGCACACCTATCCTTGGCCAGTTTCTCCCATTCCTCTTTGCAGCACCTCTCAAGCTCCATCAGGTTGGATGGGAAGCGTCGGTGCACAGCCATTTTAAGATCTCTCCAGAGATGTTCAATCGGATTCAAGTCTGGGCTCTGGCTGGGCCACTCACGGACATTCACAGAGTTGTCCTGAAGCCACTCCTTTGATATCTTGGCTGTGTGCTTAGGGTTGTTGTTCTGCTGAAAGATGAACTGTCGCCCCAGTCTGAGGTCAAGACCGCTCTGGAGCAGGTTTTCATCCAGGATGTCTCTGTACATTGCTGCAGTCATCTTTCCCTTTATCCTGACTAGACTCCCAGTTCCTGCCGCTGAAAAACATCCCCACTGCATGATGCTGCCACCACCATGGTTCAATGTAGGGATGGTATTGGCCTGGTGATGAGCGGTGCCTGGTTTCCTCCAAACGTGACGCCTGGCATTCACACCGACTTCAATCTTTGTCTCATCAGACCAGAGAATTTTGTTTCTCATGGTCTGAGAGTCCTTCAGGTGCCTGTTGGCAAACTCCAGGTGGGCTGCCATGTGCCTTTTACTAAGGAGTGGCTTCCGTCTGGCCACTCTACCATACAGGCCTGATTGGTGGATTGCTGCAGAGATGGTTGTCCTTCTGGAAGGTTCTCCTCTCTCCACAGAGGACCTCTGGAGCTCTAACAGAGTGACCATCGGGTTCTTGGTCACCTCCCTGACTAAGGCCCTTCTCCCCTGATGGCTCAGTTTAGATGGCCGGCCAGCTCTAGGAAGAGTCCTGATGGTTTTGAACTTCTTCCACTTACGGATGAGGGAGGCCACTGTGCTCATTAGGACCTTCAAAGCTGCAGAAATTTTTCTGTAACCTTCCCCAGATTTGTGCCTCGAGACAATTCCTTTGATTTCATACTTGGTTTGTGCTCTGAGATGAATTGTCAACTGTGGGACCTTATATAGACAGGTGTGTGCCTTTCCAAATCATGTCCAATCAATTGAATTTACCACAGGTGGACTTCAATTAAGCTGCAGAAACATCTCAAGGATGATCAGGGGAAACGGGATGCACCCATGGCAAAGGCTGTGAATACTTATGTACATGTGATTTCTGAGTTTTTTTATTCTTAATAAATTTGCAAAAACCTCAAGTAAACTTTTTTCACATTGTCATTATGGGGTGTTGTGTGCAGAATTCTGAGGGAAAAAATGAATTTAATCCATTTTGCAATAAGGCTGTAACATAACAAAATGTGGAAAAAGTGATGCGCTGTGAATACTTTCCGGATGCACTGTAATTATCCCAGAGGGAAATTTCTTTGTAGCAAGAAAGTACAAAAGGCAAGGCAATGTTACGGGAAAAAGAATCAAAGAAATAACAGCTGATGATTAGTGTTATCATAAGCATACACACTCAACATTAGTATGATTAAAAATAATTACCTTTTTAACAGTACATAAAATAATAATTCAGAATTTAGCATTTAGAAGCATTCCTACAAGTAACCGAATTAAAAATGCTTACAGATTTTGCAATAAAGGAGTTCTGGTGCTCTTTATCCTAGGAAAAACTAAATCTGCAGCCTGATGGCAACAGCTGGAATGCTGAGAAAAGAGAACAGCAATTCTCTGACAGAATTGAGTCGGCCTTCTTTCTTACCTTTGTTTGTGAACTGGGCTGCTGCAAACCAATAACGCTACTGCTAGTTTTCACATTGTTATTAAGATAGTTTAAATTCTTTATGCTGAGGTTGCCAACAAATAAAAGCAAATTTGACAAAGGATTCAATAAAGTAGTTTTTCTCAACCACTGGATTACACAGACTGCCGCTGGTGGGTCGAGAGTTGCTGTTGTGTTGGTTGGTCATGAAGTGGATAGTGGCAGTTCACCACTCCGACAATTGTACTCGTCCCACTGTGACAATCAGGCTCGATTTCACTAAGGGAGTCAACCACCCCCCGAGGGGCACAACACCCCAAAGGGCAACCCCCACCCCGTTCTGATGATTGCATTGGAGTCATCAAGTGAAAGCCCCACCCTGCTCTGCCGATGATGCCACTTGATTTTCCAGGGTGTAACCCACCTTTTGTGGGACACTTATATGGGAAAACGTTGGGTCACGACACCAAAAAGGTTGAGAAACACTGAAATGAAAGACTTATAAAGAATAGTATCATTAATGGGTTTGTCCACTTTAAAACGATCGAGTTTCACTTATCCATTAGTTCAATTTTATTTTATCTTGTAAATGTTATTATTCAGTTACTTATGTTAACGATCCTGCCTGTCATTTATGGTATTTAAAAGACCCCAGGAAATATAAAAGTTCATTTCACAAATCAAGTGTAAAAGTTACTCGCAGTCCTCCCTGCGTGGAGTTTGCATGTTCTCCCCGTGTCTGCGTGGGTTTCCTCCGGGCGCTCCGGTTTCCTCCCACAATCCAAAGACATGCAGGTTAGGTGGATTGGTGATTCTAAATTGGCCCTAGTGTGTGCTTGGTGTGTGGGTGTGTTTGTGTGTGTCCTGCGGTGGGTTGGCACCCTGCCCAGGATTGGTTCCTGCCTTGTGCCCTGTGTTGGCTGGGATTGGCTCCAGCAGACCCCCGTGACCCTGTGTTTGGATTCAGCGGGTTTGAAAATGGATGGATGGAAGTTACTCGCTACCCACAGGTAACTGGACAGATCAGGACCGCATTGTGCTTCATCGCAGCATTCGAGACTGCAAGCCCAGGACAGTACGCTAGGTGACACTAGAGAGCACCGCTCATGCCGTCTCTATTCCGCCGAATTCGACTGTTGTGCAAATGGTCTCGCCCCGGAGGGTTTTTTTCTGTCAGTCACCATGGAGGTACAAAGCGCAGAGGCATGGCGGCGTTCTCTTCTGATTTAATGGACTGGCGAGAGACAAAGCGCTCTGTAGAGAAACAGTGCCGTTGTTTTTTTGTTGCGCTGTGCATTTATTTTTCGCGCGAATGAATGAGCGCAGGAGGACACGCGTTTCCTACCCAGCCGATGTCTTTGCCTGGCAGTCTGCGATTGTTTTAGAAGCGCAATGCTCAATCGGAGAGCTTAATCCTTTTGCAGCTTGAAGAAAGACAGAAAAAGAGAGAGAAAGAAACAAAGGAGACATTTTTGTACATTTTTAAATTAGATATTATTGTTATGCGTTTTAAATGGAACTTTATTTTCTTGGAAAGTGGTACCGCGGCAACTTTGCCTGTTTTCTTCTGCACCCTCTCGCGAGCTGAGAGCGCCTCCGTAGAAGACTGCGAAGCGGGATTTTTTCCTTTGGGATTGGATTGATAGAACAACTCAAAACCGCGGCTGGAAGCGCGGCCTGCGGGACCGGCACCGGGAACTGACGCCGGGAGGGGACGGGACCGGCAGCAACTAACCCGTTCTTTACTGAAGATTCTTCCTCTCCCACTCCTCTTTTTGTGTTCTTCTTATCAATTATTTGCATTGTGGAGGGGACCAGAATGGCGTCCTACGTGGATAACAGTTTCCGACAGGCGGTGATGAAAAATCCGGCAGAAAGGACGCAACAGGTCAGAAAAAAAAACCTGTGATCGGAGTTCATTAGAAAGTGTTTATAAGTTTATCGTCATAACAACATGCCTAAATTGCAGATGTTATTAACTAACGTCCGGGTAGCTGGGGGTAGTAATGTGTGCCGACTCTCTACCTCCGGCGCATCGCCGCCTCAATGATGAGAGGGAGAGGCGGCGCGGGGATCGATCAGGCAGCCCTTAGTGAAGGGTGGGGACGGGACAAGTCGTAGCGGAGATTTGATGAACTGTGTGCGAAGAGACAACCGTTAAAATTGGCAATCGGCGCAGAAAGTTGTGCCTGCTTTGCCTAAAGACATAATTTTAATAGAATCGTCTGATTTGGTGATATTTTCTTACGTGGTTGGAATGTATTTACTGGCTAAGGCATTCTTGCTAATGTACAAGTAGGCATCCTATCGCGGTGATCGAATCCGTCTGGTACGGATATGGCAGTGAGTTAAGCACATCGAGTACAGAGTAATCTTCCGATGAACAACAATAGTTTTTGTTGTCTTTCAAATGTTGTATTGTATTCATACGTTGATGACAGTTGCCTGCTTAGGTTAAAACTAAAGTTTAGAAACTTTGCTTCATTGGTCAGACTAGATGCAGGTAGCACTTATGTACTTAATAAACCAATTGATCTAAATTTGGAGTCGTGGGGTGGTGGAGGCAATCCAGGCAGCACTGGATACAAGGGAGGTGACAGCCCTGTACAAGTTTCCAGTCCATCACAGGGCCCACATGCAACTGGGGAGCTAGTTTAATGCTAGCAGTCAACCTTGCCTGCAAGTTTTTTGGTTGGTGTTTTAGAAAAAGCCTAACTTAGAATGCCGGATCTGTGATTCATTGTCTTAAATTTGAGTATAGGGTGTTCATTTAAAACCAGTGATGATGCTGATGGGTGGTGGTGCTGCTGCTGCTGTATGCACTGTTCTTATGCTGGCCTGGCTACTGTTTTTTTTGGGCCTTCTGCATGTTTTTGCTTTATTCAGATTTACCTTTTTGTGTATTCCACTTAACCTAAACTGCATATTTGGAAGGGTGATTGAATGAATGTATGTTTGTGCTTTGTGACGAAGTTGCTTATCATTTAGGGGTACTTGTGTACTAAACCGACGGACGGCTTGACAAAGGAAAACAGAATTGTTTTGACGAATTCATTTATTGGGAGTAAAAAATATATATAGAAATTTAAGGTTTCCCCCTACCCATTCTAGTGTTGGGCTCCGTGCGGGAGGTTTCACTGCTGTCCGTTTAGTACACAAGTACCCATTTAGGTTTACGTTGGAGGTTACTGAGATAGGTCTTGATACCCCTGCTTCTGTGCCCCTGCACTGGAGTAAGCAATTTTTGGGTTGTCTAATGCAGTAGTGAAGTCTCAGGACCATACTTCTGATCTCTTTCTCTCCTTCTGTAGTGTCTGGATACTGATTTTTTTTTTTTTTGTTGTGATGGTTTCCGCGACTTGTGTAGTTTTTTTAAAATGTTCCAGGGGTATCTGATGGAGCCTTAAAATTAGCTCTACGTTAGTGAACATGCTTACTTGTGTGACTGGCATCCCATCATGGGTTGGTGTGGTTCCTGTTTTGTACCAAACAGTAGTTGGATTGGCGCTGGCTCACTATAAATTTAGAACTTAGCTGGAAGTAGTTTAATTTTCCTTTTGTTGATTTTAAGCAGCTTTCGAATTGTCATCTCAAAGAACATCTAGAAGCACATTCTCAAATGCGAGCCTCTCCTGTAATGCCATTTCCATGATCTGCTTGCCCTGTATAAGTGCAGCTGCTGCATTTTGAGAAATACAAATCTTAGTACTTTAGAAAGTCTGTTTCCATAAAGTTGTTATATAGTGTCCCACCCATGTACAGCTGAGAGCCCATTACATATTTTAAAAGTATAAAAACAAAACACTGAGTAATGAGATAAACACCATGAAAAGGGGGAAACCATCAAAGATATCTGTTTAATCCAGTCAGGTGTTGAGACGTTAAACCAGCATTGGGTATACAGTATGAATTGATGTCAAATGGAAGAAAATAAAGGTGAAAGAATGGGGCTGTTTGGTGGCATAGAGGGGGCCATGGTTGTTGTTTCGCAAAGTTTTATTATTAACCTGCTTGCTTATTTGACATTGAGATAATAAGGTTAACTGTGGAGCTTAATTATAACAATTGACCTTTTATGTTGCTTATATGCTTGACTCATCTCATCAAAAGTAGCCATTTTTTAATTGGATTTAATTTAATTTCACCTCAGGGTGGGGGCTAATTTTTTTTTCACACTTTAGCCCATCAGATTCTAGTTTTTGTGCTGAACCTCTCCATTCCTGTATGATTTTCTTCTCACGTTACATTGCATGTGTGAAGGTGAATTGGTGGCTCCTGTATTGGCTTACTGAGAGCCAATCCCTGGTTCTTGACTTGCACAAAATGATGCATGGACAGACACTGGGATTCCCTGCTATCCAGAACTGGATAAATGGGTTGGAAAAGAGATGACTGGTTAGAGTTGTATTGTATTCTTCTTTTTTGTGAAGCAATTTATATAATAACAACAAAGTTCATTACTATAGCTCATCTTAAAGGGCCGAACATCTCAAAGTGCTTTACAAGAGGTTAATAAAAAAAAAAAAAAAAAAATATGAGTTATACTTTACATCAGAATATACTTTACTAGCTGTGTAAGCCCATGCTGTAAGAAGCCCGGGCTCCTAGAAACTATTGATGTCGTCAGAAATAAAATTGAAATGCAGAGTCGGCGGTTTCGTTTGGTGGACATGCTCGCCCCCCTAGTCTATCCGCGGCTAAGCGAATTTCTCTCTCCTCGAAGGTTTCGTTTTGCCGATGTGCTCACCTCGCTTGTATATCAGCGGCTAAGTGAGTTTATCTTTTGTCGGTGATTTCACTTTGGTGACAGAATCTCTCTTTCTTTTAGCTTCATGCTGTAGCCTCGCACTTCTTTCTTCTTCCGACTCTTTAACTTGGTGATGCCTTGCCAGCTCTTTGAGCTATTTGCTGTAGCCTCACTCTTCCGGGCCGGCCAGACAGACAGACAGACAGACAGACACACACACACACACACTTCCACATGTAGACATTTATATATAAGATATGTTAGTGCAGTTAAAGCTATGTTTTTTTAGCTAGGGTTGAATCAGCCTTTCACAACATCTTATGTGCTTTAGTAAGAGAAAATAAGCTATATGTACTTTCAAAAAGCTATCATGGTGAATAAACTGTGATTGCCTGCTTATTATGATAGGGTGGCAGATACTGGACACTTGTTCATGTATTTTCTTTCTGAAACTTCAAATGTCAGTGGGGCTCAGCTCTGCAGTTTATGTTCACCTGCTAGATGGTTTTGTCTTCCTGACTAACCTCCGACAGAATATTCCCGCACTCATTTCATGCTCAAAGTCTCATCATAGTGCCAGGCTATTGTCATCTGATGTTTGACTTGGTATATGTCAGTATGTATTAGAATTGCTGATATTATGTAATTTTTTTTTACTTTGTAACCACAGACAGATTATGTGACTTGCTCACTGTGACAGAGGCAGGTATTAAACTGGCATCGATGTGGTTTAAGACCCAAGATCTAAGCCAAACTACCTGCCAGTATCATTAGTTAAAATATGTCCTTGTAAGCTGCAGCTGTAATATATTTCCAAAGTAAAAATAAAAAACAAATGCTGCCTTTTATAATGATCGCCATACGTAACTGTTGCGCAGATGCCGAATAGTATTTAAATGTACGGTAGTTGCCAAGGCAGGTTAATTTACTCTGACCGTGTCACACTGCAAATAATTGAGTATGTTTTCATTTGCGCCCTCATGTTTTAAAGCCCAGCAAGATAATTTGCTAGACTGTAGCATCTTGTGGAAAAGAAGTGACGGTTTTTTGTACCTGAAGCCTTATGGTTTCCAGGCAAAAGCTATAAATATATAAATGCAAAGCCAGGCTTTTGCAGAAAGAGAATATCTGAATTCATCCCTATGTTTATCGATGAATAATGTTCCCCTTGGAACTCTGTGATTTTATTTTTTTATTAAGTAGGCCTTGTGATATATTGCCGCTCCATCCAGTGTTGGCTGCGGAGAATGTTGATGGTCAGAAGGCTGGGCTAAAACATCTTCTTGGTTTGACACACGTTCTGTGGAACACCACTCGGTATTTCCACTGTGAAGTCAGTCTCTTGCTTTGAGGAAGGAGCGAGTTTGTTAAGTGACTATTTGAATAACCATGTTACTTATAGACATGCTAGACTCTGCGGTTTATTGTATTTTCAGGTTTACATGCCCCTTAACACAATCCCGACCAAGACTGAATTGCTTTGAAGGTTGAAGATTGTAGTTGAGGAAAGCGCTATACAAATGTAAAGCTTTATTATTAGTTTTTCCATATATGAAAATTTATCATGGCTGATGTGACTTAATCTCATTTGCTCAGGCAATGAAAGTGAATTCAGTTACCATTTTTTGAAAAGAGGAATTTGAGTTTGGAAGAAATTAGCAGTTGAAAGTTTCAGATTTACTTAGTTGTTTTTTAATGAATTTGCTCCCCAACCATTTCAGGTATTAAGTGGAAACTCTAAAGGAACTTGCTTTAAATCATGAAGAAATAACTGGATTCCTAGTATTTGTTTCATAATTGCTAAGAATAAGTACTTTTCCCTACATGTTCTTAATATAAAGTAACAAAATAGGTCTGTCTTGAAATGTAAATGGTAAATTAAAAGTGGAATACATTGGACCTGGCAGAAAACTTTTGAAAGGCTTTGAATATTTATTTACTAGCTGAGTTACTTGGTGTAGCCCGGGTGAGAAAGTGGAAAAGTATAAAAATAATTACGTATTGTCCCTGCTTTATGCTTGCTAGGATAGGCTCAAAGCTTACCCTGGCAGACTGATGCAAGTGCAACTAACTGTCTCTTAATGTGGACAATAAGAAAGAGATGATTGTTGACTTCATGACAGCCCTTGTTGTTTGCACCCCACTGCACATCGAAGGATCAGCAGTGGAACTGATCAGGAGCAGGGTATTCATTGGTGTGCACCTAGCAGCTGATCTTACTTGGTCAATTAACATGACCTCTATAGCAAAGAAGGTATAGCAGCATTTCTGCTTTCTTTGTCATTTGAGAAAGGCATAGCAGCATTTCTGCTTTCTTTGTCATTTGAGAAAGGCAAGACTATCTCGCCACATTCTACAGGGACGTCTTCGGGAGTGTTTTAACCAGTTGCATCACTATCTGGTTTGGGAACTGTCAGTATCTGAAAAGCGTACAGCATTCTGAAGGACCCCTCCCACAGTCTCTTTGTCCCACTTCCATCTGCCAGAAGATACTGTAGCATCTGAACCAGTTCTGCCAGGTACTTTAACAGCTTCTACTCATTGGCTGCCTGGACTCTGAATTCTGGGCTATCCCCCTGTCCTCAGATCTGCCCCTAGTAGCAAATTTATATGCAGTACATTTGTTACACTTGTCGCTACTTTTTATTGTTAATTTAACTGATAGTAATAATTTGAAATAAATAAGATCTATTCACTTGCCTCTTATTTATTTTTAATTATTTATTCATCTATTATCTTATAGTTCTTTACCCATCTTGCACTTATTCTGTGTTTATGTGTATTTTGAATTGTGGCCCAAGGGAACATTATTTTGTGCTGTTGTATGCTGCAATACATTCATGGATGGTAAGACAGTAAAACCAGTTGACTTGTACACAGCCCTGCTCTGGGTTTAGAAAATGGATGTGAATTACCAAACATTATTACCCCTAAAGATCTTACATGTACTACTTAACTCTTAAAAGTCAGGAACTGAATTTAGTTATAAAGTTGCAGAGAACCAGAGCCTGTCCTGATTGCAATGCTGAACCGGTAAAGATGCCAGTCTGCCTCAGGGCACATTGACCCGCTCATACTAGGCAGATAACTTGAAATGTGGAGTCCACATGGACATTGACTGGCTGGGATTTGAACCAGCAAGGCTAACCGTTCTACTTTTGTAACACCCCAGTGTAAATTTTCGGTAGTTGAACTGATTTGTATAGTTTGGGGTACTGCAGTTGCTGCAAAGAAGCAACCTATTAAGTAAAAAACAGTAAAAGGCAGAGAAAGTTAGAAAATTTATAATGTAGATTTCAGGAACATTTCTAGAATTGAGTAAAACAGCATGTATTAAGTTGCAGTTTTATTGATGAAAGAAAGTAGATGTTAAAGTGGAATTTGTTGGATCAGTGGAGACTGTAGATCTAGCTATGGAAAATTAGTTTGTTAGGCAGTTAATCTACAGTGCAGCAAGGCAACAGAATAAAAGAAGCAGAGGGGTGTGTTTTGGTGCACTGTTCAAAACATCTTTTATTAATCTTGGGGATCAGCTTAACTTGAAGCATTGCTTATATTACAGCATGTGGATTGGACATTTTACAGTTTGATTGCATTGTATGAGCCATCTTTTAATAAGCTTAGTCCAATTTTAGTGTAGCCATTCTCTTCAACATCAGATGAATGATGTGAATGCATGAACCAGCCTTGAATGTGTTGGGTTGGTTAATGTTTTTGAGATATATATATATATATATATATATATATATATATATATATATATATATATATATATATATATATATATATATATATATATATATATATATATATATATATATATATATTGTTGTTTTTCAAAACTACAGACAAACTGATGATAATACGGAACACATTAACAAATATGTAATTAATTTATTTTTATATGGTTGACAAAGTAACTTACAAGATTAGATTACATTCGTTATTTGCATAACTTCTTTAGGAGTCAGAGATGGGCATCAAATAAGCAACCTAGTCGTTTAAGTCCAGTGCTCCAGTCACTACACCACAATGGAACTATACTGAGGCTTAATAGTGCAAAAAATTTGGACATTCATATTTTTTCATCTGGATGAGATTAAATATTTTGTTTTTTGTTGGTAATTAATATCCATCCATCCATCCTTCCATTATCCAACCTGCTTTATCCTAACTACAGTGTCACGGAGGGTCTGCCGGAGCCAATCCCAGCCAACACAGGGCGCAAGGCAGAAAACAAACCCCGGGCAGGGCACCATCCCACCGCAGGGTACTTTAATATAGAGTTCAATTTTCACTTTGACATTAGAGGCTTTTTCAGTTGATCAGTCCCAAAAAAGACAAATTAAATCCATTATAATTTCTTCTTTGTACAATACAAAATGTGAACGTTTCTAAGAAGAGGTGAATACTTTTTATAGGCGCAGTATGATTGTATTTCATGGATAGTTTTGATTGATGTAGTTTAGATGAGAAGTGTTTTGGTTTTTTATATGTATCAATAATCGGTTGCAGTGTCAGCGGATGGTTATTGCAGTCTTCCTAATTTGAATATTGTAGTGAGAAGCCAATACATGCTGCGTGTTTGACAGTAGCTGCTTCTTGCTTTTTTTTTCTGAGACTTGCATCAGTCTCATTTCATTCTGCAAAAGAAATATCAATGAAAGCGCTCCTTTTATCCGGTGTACCAAATATGCCCAGATTTAGATTGATCTGTATGTGTTTCATCTTTTAAGAGGCCCCCTATTGAACACACTGTCGGACTTCTGAGATATTGACAGATGGGCTAATTAAGAGATTTTTTGCCTTTTTTTGGCAGTTGAAGATATTGATTTTCTTTAAACCTTCTTATCCACGTAATTTCTACAGTCTTGTGTGTTTGAAGTGGGAAATATCCAGACTTCTAATACCACACGCAAAAGGAAAAAAAACATACAAATTGAAAAATGGTTAATTGTTTTTTGATGATGACTGTGTTCTGTTCAGGGGTTATTCCTGCCCTGCAGAGGTTAATAGACTCCAGCTACCCATTTCTCAGTATTGATTTGAGTGAATTTTAAAAATGAATGAGTGAAGAACCATTGTAGCTACAGCTACACTTCCACATTAGAGTGCCATGTGATGGAAAGTAGCAGAAAGGTGAAAATTAAATTCCTTTACTTGAAACAAGCGTTGCAGTATGAAGCAAGGATTATTTCAGTTAGAAAACCATTAGCATTTTCAAATTTGTCACTTTGTTTGTTTTGACAGACATGAACTATTTTTCTTCCTTGCACCAAGTCTTGCTACAGATAGCTTCGACCCCACACAACCACGAATTGAGCTTGAGAATTGAATAGGTTATGAGTTTAGGGAAAGCAGTAGTGCCCATTTGTTCAGTCCTTGAATTGACTCCACATTGCTGAATTTTTTTTTTTTTTTAATTATGCGGGAACATCCAGTTTCTACTCTAGTGATACATTTCAGGGTTACAGCAGATTGGGAGTCAACCTGGGCAGGGTCATTAATTTATCTTGGTGGTTTAGTCACATACAGTAACATACTACATCAGTGGGTTTCATCTGATACGATAGCATGTAGTGGAAACGGCAGGAGGCAGCGTCTATTTGAATGAGCAATAGTATAAAAGTGAGCACACGACAACTGAAACTAAAATGTGTTGTCCAGATTTTGAAATACTGACTGAATTTGTCCACGTTACTGCACATCATCCTGTCTAAGGTTTATTAACTCAGCAACTGAAATGGTTCACTCTGTTACCATCACTCTAGTGATGAATCATTCTCACTTTAGAATGCTGATGACTTCATCCAGGGGAACTTTGGAAGGAACATACCTTTTGCTAGCGTGTTCTGTTTGTGGATACATCAAGCTAGACCTGCTGTATTCAAATGTTAATATACCTGTATATAAGTGTTAATATGTGCCTCAACTGGGCAGATCTGACCACATCTTACTCTTGCCTACAAACCTGTCTTCAGACAGAACCAGCTCTCTTATTAGGCAAGGCAGGAGTTCTTGTGAGTGTTTGGGGGTTTGTGGCTTGTTATTGTGTTTATTGTTTTCTTGAGTGTCTGAGTTTTATTTTCCTGTGGGGAACAAATGTTGAATTATCTACTGTGGCATAAAAATGTTTGGGCACCCTTGCTGAAAATGTCTGTTACTGTGTATATTTAAGTGAGCAGAAGATGAACTGATCACTAAATGGCATAAAGTTAAAGATCACACATTTCTTTTCAGCGTTATATGTAAGATTAGTGTATTGTTTTTGTTTTGTACAGTTGTACAGTGAAAAAAGGAAAGGGGCACAATGCAGATTTTTGTAACCCCAAGATATTTGAGGTCTCGGATAAGTTTTGCCAAGGTCTCAAACCTTTATTAGCATGTTAGGGTTGTGGCTTGTTACCTATTCACAGTAATAGACTTTTTTGAAGCAAGGGTGTCCAAACATTTGAATACCACTGCATCCCTTTGTCTAATCTTGCTTGATATAGGACTTAAGCTCTTTAACACTTTTGGGCCTAAATTGGAGTATTTTGTACTTCATTAGGTGCTACACTTTTTTTAGTGAGAGGTAGGTCTGTACTGTAGGCAGGCCTACCTAGCCGCCTGCACTGTCTGTGAAGCAAAGTTGTTGTAATACGTGCTTGAATGTAGCTTAGTGTTGTCTCACTAAAATAAGCAGGACATCCTAGCAAATGGCATTCTCTAGATGGCAGCATATGTTATTCCAAAATGCATGTTTTCTTCAGCGTTAATGGCATCTTAAAAGTTTACAGTTTAATGAGCATTAACACACACCCATACCATGACTGAACACTAGCTTGTAAATTTGGCCTATCTAACAATTGAGATGATCCTTTTTTTCTTTGTATTTTCTGACAATGATTTTCGGAAGTACTCTACAGCCCATGTTATATTCATTGCATTAGGGTTTTGTTTTATATGCAGTGCCATCTTAGTGCCCAAAGATCATGAGCATTCATTATTGGTTTACGACCTTGCCCTTTATGCACATTGATTTTTGACAGATTATTCAATCTTTTAATGATGTCCTAGCCTATAGATAGTAAATCTTTAAATTCTTTTCCATCACACATTGAGAAATGCTGTTTTTAAGTTGTTCAGCTGTTAGCTTGGTTTCTATTTCCCATGTGAAGCCTGTGTGCAGACTGCAGCAAAGCAACACACGCAGTGAGGAACCAAAACGCATTTATACTTGCTGCAGCTTATTTGATCAATAAGTCGATCATCTAGTCAGAAAGTAACAGTGTTTGGTCAGTGTCACATAGCTAAGAAAAGAGGATGGAAGAAGAATTGCGTCTGCTATTATTGACTTTAAGAGGAAGAAAAGGAGAAGGTTGAGTGTCAGAACAACTGACCAAAAACAATGAAGAAAGGTTGAGTATAATGGTGCGTACGCACAGAAATGTTGCGTAAGATCATTTCCACGTTCAAATCACGATATATAAAACCTACACTTGGCGTAAAGCCACACACATTTCCATGGTACCTCATTCCCTGTCATACGCAAGTTCTATGCTCGGTTTTGCAGACTGGCGGCACCCAGCGTCAAAGCAGTGCTACTGATCCTGTGTGGTTACTCTTTATTTTCCTTACGCGGCTTTATAAATACACTGAAACTAACCGCATATTGTTTATTAGTGTAATGCATCTGATTGTAATTAACTTGTAACAATATAATGGTCCAGGGAATAGCCATAGTATTCCAAATACCATAACTGCTTTAGCGTTGTTACTCTCACTGCACCTTTTTTTTCTTCTTTCAGCTGCTCCCATTAGGAGTTGCCACAGCGGATCATCTTTTTCCATACTACTCTCACTGCACCAGTCGGAGTATTTATATCACTGTATCTGAGTGGGGAATCACAGCAGCAGCTGATCATAAAGAGAATTATCGGTATACAGCATCAAGCCCACGCTGCCTCAGCCACGGCAAAACGCTTCAGAGACTTTCCTGTACGGACCTCGCGGTTCAGAAACAGT
Source organism: Polypterus senegalus (assembly GCF_016835505.1). NCBI lineage: Eukaryota > Metazoa > Chordata > Cladistia > Polypteriformes > Polypteridae > Polypterus > Polypterus senegalus. The sequence continues at coordinate 19,475,566 of NC_053157.1, forward strand.
TTCATCCCAAGAACTTTAAACAATCAATCAGTCCATCAAGTGCTCCTTGTAGAACTGTTTGTACTTATAAGTACAATCACCTCACTGTAAACTTGCACAACAGTTATAATATTGCACAACCTCTGCCACTTTATAAAGTTCATATTTACATATGATGATGATATCATTTTTAAAATGAAATGCAGCAAAATATGTTGATTATATTATATAGATAAAACTTTAACTTCATTTAAATAATCTGTATTGTTAATAATTAAACATGTGAGGACACGGTGCCGCAGCGCTACCTAGTTCACGGATTGATCCTACCTTGTGCTGTATTCTTTCTGGTGCTGACACAACACTGGAAAGATAGATGGATAGAATAATTAAATATGTACTATAAAGATACAGTATTTCACTGTTCCTTAAAAGTTTTGAAGAATGATCATTGTAAGCTTACAGAGAGATGGTTTAACGTCTATTACAGAGCTGATTGTGTGGCGATTGGGTATTTGGAGAAAGAAAAGTAAGGACAGGAATTGGAGATTAGTACGAATTTGAAAGTATACCACTAGTATTTGAAAGAGATAGTACTGCTACAGTAATTTCATCGAAGGTCTCACACAATCACGCACCGTGTTCCCCTGTTTAATAACATGCTTTAACTCCTGTCATCATGAAAAAGAAATCACGTATACATCTCAGTATTTTAATTATTCAGAGAGCTGTAATATCACGAATGTAATGCATTTTGTGTCCAGTCGGAGAAAGAGAAAGCGGAAGCACGTAGTGATTCACACACATAGAGCAAAAGGTCAAATACAAAACAAAGCATTTAACGTGCTACTTTAGTTATGATGGGATTTGAGAAACTAGTAAATTAATTAAGATGGAATTTATGATGTTCTACTTTAATGACAAAATAAACTATGTGATTAAAGTGGAAATTTTGAGATTGAAGTTAACATTTCGTGCTTTTTTCCTACTGTGTTCCTATTTTTTTTTCTCTGTACCCTAATAAGCTTTCATATGACACTCAGATGGTGGGCTACGTCTCGGCGTTTCACGGCGACTTTGATATGTGACGATTTCTTTTTTATGTCAGGCACTGTGTGACTTTGTGAACTTGAGCTTTCAAGTTTCTCCAACATGCTCTGTCACTCGATCAGCTTCCTTTTGTTGATGATACCACTGTTTAAACCAACAAATAGTATGTTTTTCTTTGCCTCCACTTGGTGTTCGCTGAAATTCTTATATTTTCTCTCTTGCTTTTGCCATTGCCTTTTCACAGTAAGGCTATTTATATTGATTTGCATTTTCAAAGAGGCGTAATTCTGGGAGGAGATGGAGTGGGACAGAATGCACGTGCACGTGTGTTACTTTTCACGCTTATCGGGATTTATGGAGCGGAAGGGAGCGGAAGTGGGCGAACGCACAAATTTATGCATCTGGATTTTTCTGTTCGTAAGCAAATTTCGGCTTTTTTGCTTACATCATGTTATAGTGCGAATTCTACACACGGCATATACAAAGCAGATGGATTTCAAATGTTTTTGCTGGGCTTTTCTTGCATTTTCATTACCTGTTGCATATTCAGCCCTTCATTCTGGTTCACACATAACCAGCCTTCCCTGGAAATTAATTTTGGATAACCACCACAGTGTAATTAGAAATTTTTCCATGCGTTGTCCAACGGCTTATCTCCAAATCTAATGCCATTTTCAGCATGCTGTCCTTGTGCCTAGTGTGCATGTGTCAAGTAGAAACCAGCCAGCTAAGCAGAACATGATGAGCCTAAACTCATCCTTGCTTGAAAATGACTGAGCCTTTTGGGGATGCTGCTGTTATATCTTAATAATCATAATGTCATCTGTATTTATATGTGGAAAATATCACATTCCACCTGTAAATATGCACCAACCCCAACTTTTTGGAACATATTGCAGGCATCAGAATCATAAATAGCTTATATTTACAAATTTATTTTGTGTTTCTGAGTGAAAACACTATAAAGATTTTGTCTTTCAGTTAAATATGGGTAAAGGAACATTTACAAATCACTGCTTTCTGCTTTATTTGCATTTTCCTTACTGTCTGAACCTTTTCGGAAATGGGGTTGTACATTAACAAGGACACTTTTATAATCAAATAAATGATTATATTCATCTTCATTTGCAATAGTAGTTTTAAATGAATTTTAGGTCCAGCCGTTGTAGTTTTGGGTGTAAGTACATTGTCAGATGCATCAAAAGCAATTAATGACATTTTGAGAGACACAGGAATCTATATCCACTTACTAACCTGCTTACTTGTTCATTTAAACTGCAAGCATCATGAAGTGCTTGATAGTGAGAAGTGCTTAGAGTTCACTAGTTGACACAAAGGACTTCTTGTATACATTATTACTGAGTCTGGGCACTCAACAGTACATCGTTTGCATAAAGATTTCAGATTGGAAATGTTGGAGGCGCCTGACATAAACAATAATGGCTTTGGCCTTTCAGTACACTGAGATACTGGATACATTGATGAGCTGTTCCTGCACTTTGCCAGTGTTTTTACTTGCTGGATGCACTTTTCAGGACAGCTGACTTCTAATACTTAAGGTGGCTGTACATACTGACGCAGTAAATGATGGAGTGCTTTCCACAAGGCTTTTGTGTTGGCACTTTCTAGAACATGCTGGCTTACTGTAAAACTGAATAAATTCCTGTTAAATGCCAAGTTGGACTGGTTTGTCTTTAAAGAAACAAAGAAAAACAAAAAAACCTCTGGCTGCACTCTTGGTGAAATTGTACCTGTTATACTAATACTTCAGCTGCCTTGTAGGCTCAATGGGACAGTCGTGAAAGAAAACAGAAAGAGTGAGATATGTGATACTCTTGGCTGTGTTCCAATCCTCCCAAATAAAACCCTATGTTTTAAATAAGATAGAGAATAATGCGGAAATATGTTTTTATCTGCAATATCCTTGATAAGACTGACATGCAAATATATGGTTGTCCTTATTACAAGTTGCTACAACAGGCAAAACAACATTACCTGTGACATTGCTAAAAGCTATGCTTTAATTTACAAAAACAGAAATACTTTTTTTTTTCTTTCTTAACTGTACCTGCAGGGACTTTCAAGAGAGCTGATTGGCCAGGACTTGCCCTGTTCTAACTAGAACTGATGTGATCAAACGTGGTGGTTTGGTAGATCTAGCAAGAAGCTATGTGAAAAATTGTGCATCGTGGAGTTTACCACAAAAATCAGTACTGTATAAAATATGTGACAAAGATTTTTAAGAATAAGTCAGGACACCTAAATCATGTCTGATGGATGTATGGAAACGTCCCAATAAATAACAGATGTGTGATCCCTCTTTTCCATAAAGTACCTTTTCTCACAAAGTAATATCTGTCTTGTTTTATTCCTTAGGATATTTTTAATGTTTTTCAGTTTTTGCTTTTTTTTTTTTTTTTTTTAAATAATCGTGTGGCTTAAATCTTAAGCTCCTTAGCTTTACATTTTTTCTCAAAATTAAATGTAAAAAGCGTTGCATTTTTGGCTTGAAAAACATATTTATTAAATCTCATCTTTCTTACTGTAAAACGTGCAAAACACTAAAAGTACAAATTCAAAGTGTAGAAAGTACTGTATAATAATGATACAAAAAAAAAAATTATGAACTGCACATGTGCGAGTGATGCAATTGCCACTTTTAGATTCCCAGAATCTATTTTGGTTTCACTGTCCGTTTCAGTTTCACTGCCCGAAGACAGATTCACCGTTTTTTGCAAGATGCCGTTTTAAGGCCAGGAGAAGACGCATTTACAACGTGGCCCGGGTAACGCTCAGTTCGGACGCTAACATATGGCACGTCTATACCAGTGCCTGAGTAGTGCTCGGCACTAACACAGTATATCTTAATTTTTTAGAAAATCCCAATCACAGATGTTCAGTGTATATTACCATGGTATTTTTAAAACAAAGGATGACTGTGCACAGTTTTATATTTTTACACTCAATTCAATTTAGTTTATTTTTGTATAGTGCTCTTCACTAAGTGCAGGTGCATAGTTCGGTTTCCAGTTCTCAGGTAAAATGTATAATAAGCAAGTATACATTTTACAAATTGCTGAATATAGAATTGGTACACATAAAGACATTGATTTGTTTAAAATCTATTGTGGCGAAAAATTGTCACCAAGGAGCTTTTTATCTGAAATGAAGGCTATTAGGACTTTGGATAGGCAAACAGAGTTTATAGGTTTATTGCAATAAAACAATAACACGGACTCAACCCAATTCGGCCAAATCAGATTGAGCCCCGAACAGTTCAGAACTCAAAACTTGTACAGTATAGTAATTTCTTATCACTCCGACCTCGCTCAGATGAGCTCATTTGCTGTTTTTCTCTGACTCCCCTCTGCACCTGTATGGCCGATACCTCGAGTTCTCATGGGAATCATTATTATCTCTTGACTTCCCCCTGCAGCTGGCCTCCGGTATTTTTACTGTCTATTGTCCATCTGTAGTTTCTGTTTTGCTTATTTTTTATTGGCCAAGGCCGAGCAGATGTTCTCTTCTTCCATTTTTGGGCATTCTCTTATCATTTCACCTTCCTTGGTTTTCAAGTTATTTCATATTTGATAGCTGAAGCTAAGCTTTAATCAAAAAGAAATATGGCATTTGCCTTTATTTAATCATTTTCTTGGCATGCTTTACTTGCCTTAATTTCTGCGCTAAAGTTAATGCTAATATATTTTTCTATGTTTATTTATGCTAGTGTATTTTTTTTTTTTATTCTCCATACATTACATCATCTTGATCTTGTTAGTAGCAATGCCTTTTGCTGTTTCTGCTGATTCACTATTCCAGCTGGCTTTTCACGTGCCTACCAGGACCATTTTTCTATATTATTTCATTGATATCATTCCTCAGCTTCCTAACTTTTGATCAACAGGTGCACACATGTATCCCCTCCTTCTGTCCTCAATTTATTCTGTGCGTCATTCTCTTTCTAATCTGTCCTTCCTTACCCAAATTGGTAATTCTGCTTCAAGCTTAAAAATAATGCAATATGACTAATGTTTTTTATTTAAATATTTGCTTGACATATCTTATTTGCTTGACATTCTAATTTATGCTAAATCTAATGCTTCAGAAGCTGTTAATTACTTTTATGGCTGTTTATGCTAATATATGCTATTTATGCTAATATATACATTTTTCTCTTCCATAAAACACACAAAACAAAGTAGAAACAGATCAACGTGTGTGGAAACCAAATTTATTTGTCCATTGATTACATTTTTAACTATGGTCAGAATATTGTGTATATATGTGCTCTAAGATGGACTGGTGCCCACCCAGCGCAGTTAAAGTAGGCACCAACTCCCCACAACCATAGATTAAATGGAATTAATCATGGATAGACAGACAGAGGATAGGTTAGACATTGCCTATCAAAAGTATTCTTCCCCTTGGACATTTTCACATTTTATTGTTATAGAACACTAAATCACAGTGGATTTGGCTTTTTTGATAGTGATCAGCAGAAAAAGAATCTTTAATGTCAATGTAAAAACCTATCTCCCCAGAATGGTCTAAATGAATTCCAAATATGCATGGGTGCAGCACTACAAGCAGTGTATTAAGGCCTATAAGGCAGGACATGTTCAGAGAGCTGTCATTGCACTACTGGGAATGTCTTCAAATCCTCTTTAGGCTAATGTTGACTTGCTAAGCCTATTATCGTGGTTCAGAAGAGTTTGTGGAGCTTAAAATGTTCGCCATTATAGACTAGTGGAGTCACTCACTAAATAAATAATTGGGCTGTGTTTTCCCCTTTGTACTTAGCAAGCGGTCAGGATAAAATCATGTTATTTGGGGCTTACCTGAATGTAAACAATCCTGAAAGAAAGTTAAATTAGAGCCATTGATTAGAAGAAAAGAACAGGTTCAATGTCCTTGGTTCAAATCCTACATCCCTTTGTTGTCTCTCTTTGTTTGTTCAATTGTGTGTCTACATGGATTTTGCTTTAATTCCTCCCATATCCCAAAAACTTGAAGATTAATTAAATTGCAAACTGCAAGCTGTACAATGTGGACTATATGATGGACTGATAGTACCATCCAGGGTTGTTTCCTTCATTGCTTTCAATATTACTTGGAGAGGCTGTACCTTCCATAGCACAGAGTTGGATTAAGCAGGTTCAAAAATGTACTGTATAGTATGTATAGTTAGACAAACGTTTTATGGCTGGATAGTATAAAGTGTAGTTTTGGAACATCTGTTCACAGTATATATCCTTCCTTCAATCACGAAAAAGTAATAACTTATTAGTCTAGAGTCCATGCATGGTATTGTGGGGAAACTTTATAGGGAGATACAGAAACCAAAATGTATTTGCAGGAAAATGTATTAACAGATTGAGGTAGGCAGGAGCCCATGCTTTCAACACTGGAGCTCCGTGAAGGAATTCGGATTCGGAACCAGCCCATTTAAGGACAAAAGCCCACACTCAGTGATAAATATTTGGGATATATGTGGAAAACTATAGCATACCAGAGGGAAGCCCACACTGGTAATGGGAGAATGCATAAACCACTTATACAGAAACTACGTCAGTATGTGAACACAGGCTTTTGATATTTGAAGCCATAGTGCTAATCTATTTACTACCAAGCCCCCCTACATTTTTGTAATCAGTCATTGAATTTTGAATTTTTTCCTTTTACAAATTCTGATTATTTTAAGCAGATAATTTTTATGGTTTACATAAAACAAATAGCCCCGTGACCCTGTAGTTAGGATGTAGCGGGCTGGATGATGGATAGATGGATGGATTAAACAAATAAAAATGCTTGCAATGTCTCTAATGAATGCACCTTCCCGGAAATGCTTGACCTGGAACATCAGCAGCCTGGTTACTTAATGTTGTGTAAGGCAGTTCTGGGTTTAAAGCTGAAGACCTTCTCTGCCTTGTTGCTACTCAAATTATAGAGACCCAATGCCCTAATTTTTAAGATGGAAACACTAAGCAGAATTTGATACCACAAATACTAAGTGCTTTCCCATGTTTCTTTTACAAGGTGTATCTAAGCTGGTAAAGCATTAACCTTAAAACCACACTGCCCGTTTAAGCCTCACTTCTGATTGAGTATGTGACATTGAGTGAGTCACTTAACCTGCCTGTGCTGTAAATGGAAAGTCAAATACAATTGTACAAGTTTTTTTTTTTTTTTTGGATTACATTTCTTTTTTCTCCCAGATGTCAAATACACGCATGTGAACTTCATTGGTGGGTTTGAATTTGCCTAGGTGTAGGTGTTAATGAATGCCCTGTGATGGACTGAAACACTTGTGATACTGCCTGATGCCAAGTGCTGCTGGGATTGACTGAAGTGCATGTGACCCTAAATTATGTAAGAGAGTTAACCAAAGTACAGATATGCCAAAACTCTACTTGTAATTCACCTAGTAATTGTATGAATAACGGGAATATAAACAATAAGCGGGTTGGAGAATGGATGGATGGATGATTAAGTCGGCAGATGATACTAAGCTTGTTGGAATGGCAGCTAATCAGAATTTGTTGAATGATTACGGATGGACTAGGACAGCATACAGACTTGGGCAGATCTGAGATGGAATTTAAAGTAAATACATGTAAAGTGTTACACATCATAGATTTGAATACACAGTGGGGCATCTGAATCTTTAAAAGTACTGCTTATAAGAAGGACTTGGGAGTCATAGTGTACTTGTCACTATCAACTTCCAAGCAGTATTCAAAAGCTGTTAAGAATGCTAACAGAATGTCATGTTATATAATGTCTGATGTGTGGAGTACAAGTCAAAGCTTTATATTGCAGTAGTGAGGCTACAAAAAAAGACATAGCAGTGCTAGATAAAGTCCAGAGAAGAGTGACTAGGCTTATTCCAGGACTGCAGGGTATGAGCTATGAAGAAAGATTGAAAGAGTTGAACATTTTCAGTTCAGGCAAACAGAGGTTTAGTGGAGACATGATTGAAGAGTTTAAAATTATGATTGGGAATTTGTACAGTCGATCAATACTATTCCTTAAACATGAGTTTAACAAAAAAATGTTTGACACTTAAGGGTAAACTTTACACAAACTTTACAAAGTTTTTGTTTATCCAGAGACCTGTACACACATGGAAAAATCTACCAAGAAGTGTGGTGGACAGAAAGACTTTAGAGAAGTTCAAAACTCATCTTGTTGTTTTTGGAGGAAGTCAGTGGTTAGGATTGGGTGAGCTTTGTTGGGATAAAGGGTCCTTTTCTGGTCAAAAGTGTTTCTACTGTTCTTGATAGAGATGTGTTATAAAAAAAAATGAAGCCACTTTGCCATAAGTACAGTCTTGCTGTGGGACTGTGTTATAAGCATACATCCTTACTTTTTATCAATACCTAAATATAACATCCCAGAGAATATCCATGTTTAGGCTAATTGGTGATTCTGAACTGGATGTGTTGCCTTGTGTGTGTTCTGTGATTGGCTGATCCCCTGCCAAGGTCGGATTTCAGTCTTACACACAATGCTGCTGGAAAGAGAAGTTCACATTTATTTCATTTCAAATTGTACCATCACAAACATAAGTAGAATGATGAGCTGGTAACATTCCTTTCTAGCCTTCTAGTTAAAGTGCCAGCGAAAAAATGCGAGAGGTGTTATTTATCTTAAATTGTACATTTCTTGTGAGTAAACGAGACGTGATGTTCTTGCCAAGAGAACATGACTAAAAGTTGCTCTTGTGCTAGGAGCAAAAGATTTTCTGGGTTAGCTCTTTATAGTGTAGTAAATACGTTTTTTGTATTTAGACAAGTTGCCACTCTTATACTAAATCACAAAGCCAATAGATTGATGTTACAAGGTCAGTTTGAATGAGATAGCATTCACAGAGTTCAGAATAAGAATTCATTTTTATTATAATTATTAGTTTAACAAAAGTGGTTGGCTCCGACACTGACTTGTATCAGAGTACCCAAGAGGGAAACCTATGCTGACTTGAGGGGACCATACAAACTCAAATTAGAATATGTCCCAATATGTAGTGGTGCTCCATACACGCTTGGTGCCTGCCTACATAGCAAAATTAGTCACTGGCTTCCTAAGACTGGGCTAGCATGTTATAAAAGAAGACCTTTCGAATGAACATTCTGACTGATTTTTTAGCACATATAAGCAATCAATGATGTCCAATGTGAAAAAGAGACATGAAAAGGCACTGCAGAAAAAGGGAGAGTATATCAAGCTCAATATTGAAGGAAAGACTGAACACTGTATGAATGTTCATCCTCCCATTCCCAAACTGAAAATCCGTATCAGGATTGCAGATGACCAATGCCTATCTCAGCTACAATGGGCACAAGGTGGAAAGCATTCCTAAACACATATATTGTATACATAAGGCCCTTTAGCAAAACATAACTTTTCCAATGATTTTTCAATAGCGGTTTTCATTTACAGTATACGATCTTAGAGAGTTGGCCGTAGTCATGAGATGTTTTCAGTCATACACTTTGACATACCCAGAGACTCAGTTCACCCCAACAAAATCAAATGGGATGCGTTTTGTCTGAAGTTGTAGGAACCTTGTAAACAAAAGAGAGGCTTGTCTGTATTATGTTTTATGTGAATGGAGAAAAGAAAAAAGGGTACTGACTGAGGCTAAATTTTCTGTACCAGGAAAGCATCCAAGCAGCACCGACTTTGTCAGTACATTATTGGTTATCAGAAATCCACAAGTCTGGAAAGTCATCACAGAATCTTGTAATTTGTCATGGTCTGTGATTTCTAGTCATGTAATCTGACATTCACAGGTGACAAGATCAGCAGCGAGTCATTAAAGTCATGTAATGAGTGGCTTTATTTACAATGGGGCCAATTTTAGTGCTATGTGTGTGTATATACAGTGCACCCGGAAAGTTTTCAAAGTATTTAGCAAATTTATTAAAAATAAAAAACTGAGAAAGCACATATATAAGTATTCACAGCCTTTGCTATGAAGCTCAAAATTGAGCTCAGGTGCATCCTGTTTCCCCTGATCATCCTTGAGATGTTTCTGCAGCTTCATTTGAGTCCACCTGTGGTAAATTCAGTTGATTGGACATGATTTGGAAAGGCACACACCTGTCTATATAAGGTCCCACAGTTGACAGTTCATGTCAGAGTACAAACCAAGCATGAAGTCAAAGGAATTGTCTGTAGACCTCCGAGACAGGATTGTCTCGAGGCACAAATCTGGGGAAGGTTACAGAAAAATTTCTGCTGCTTTGAAGGTCCCAATGAGCACAGTGGCCTCCATCATCCGTAAATGGAAGAAGTTCAAAACCACCAGGACTCTTTCTAGAGGTGGCCGGCCATCTAAACTGAGCGATCGGGGGAGAAGGGCCTTAATCAGGGAGGTGACCAAGAACCTGATGGTCACTCTGTCAGAGCTCCAGAGGTCCTCTGTGGAGAGAGCAGAACCTTCCAGAAGGACAACCATCTCTGCAGCAATCCACCACTCAGGCCTGTATGGTAGAGTGGCCAAACGGAAGCCACTCCTTAGTAAAAGGCACATGGCAGCCCGCCTGGAGTTTGCCAACAGGCACCTGAAGAACTCTCAGACCATGAGAAACAAAATTCTGTGTTCGGATGAGACAAAGATTGAACTCTTTGGTGTGAATGCCAGGCGTCACGTTTTGGAGGAAACCAGGCATCGCGCTCATCACCAGGCCAATACCATCCCTACAGTGAAGCATGGTGGTGGCAGCATCATGCTGTGGGGATGTATTTCAGCGACAGGAACTGGGAGACTAGTCAGGATAAAGAGAAAGATGACTGCAGCAATGTACAGAGATATTCTGGATGAAAACCTGCTCCAGAGCGCTCTTGACCTCAGACTGGGGCGACGGTTCATCTGTCAGCAGGACAATGACCCTAAACACACAGCCAAGATATCAAAGGAGTGGCTTCAGGACAACTCTGTGAATGTCCTTGAGTGGCCCAGCCAGAGCCCAGACTTGAATCCGATTGAACATCTCTGGAGAGATCTTAAAATGGCTGTGCACCGACGCTTCCCATCCAACCTGATGGAGCTTGAGAGGTGCTGCAAAGAGGAATGGGAGAAACTGGCCAAGGATAGGTGTGCCAAACTTGTGGCATCATATTCAAAAAGACTTGAGGCTGGAATTGCTGCCAAAAGTGCATCGACAAAGAATTGAGCAAAGGCTGTGAATACTTATGTACATGTGATTTCTCAGTTTTTTTATTTTTAATACATTTGCAAAAATCTCAAACTTTTTTCACATTGTCATTATGGGGTGTTGTGTGTAGAATTCTGAGGGAAAAAAATGAATTTAATCCATTTTGGAATAAGGCTGTAACATAACAAAATGCATATTTCCTATCATTAAATGATGCATAACAAACATTAGCACTGAGGATCCTAAATGGCGCATAATTGAGGCAACGGACAAACTAACATTACCCATCTATGTAACATAAGTTGATTCAGCTACAGTTAAAGGAAGCTTGCTTCCAGATGAAGGAGTTCAAGGAAAAGACCTTTATTAGGACTGACTGAATTGTTAAGCATTTTTAAGCAATCAATGATGTCTGATATGAGTAAAGATACATGAAAATGGGTCATACTCAGGAACTCGGTGACTTTAAAGGTGGCACTGTAATAGGATGCTACCTATGCGATAAGTCAGTATGTGAAATTTGTGCTCTGCTACATCTATAAATGCTATCATTGTAAAATGGAAGCATCAAGGAGCAACAGCAGCTCTGCCACAAAATGATAGATAATGTCAAGTGCTAAAGAAAAAAATATTTTCTATCATTTGTTGCATCACTCATAATAGAGTTCTAAACTGGAACCAATTTCGGCACAAGAGCTGTACACAAGCCTAAGAGGAGTATGTGCAGTGCCAAGTGTCAACTGCAGTGGTGTGATGCACGCCACCATTGGACTTTGGAGCAGTGGAAACATGTTCTCTGGAGTGATGAGTCATGCTTCACTATCTGGCAGAGTGATGGTTGAATATCAGTTTGGCAGATGCCAGTAGAACACACCTTCTGTACTGCATATCTCCTAGTGTATACGTTTGATGGAGGAGGAATAATGATTTGGGGCTGTATTTCAACATTTGGGGCAGGCTCATTAGTTCTAGTGAAGTACTGTTAATTTCAACAGCATACAAAAACATTTTAGATAGTTGTGCGCTTCCACCTTTTCTATTCCAGCATAATAGTACCACTGTGCAGAAAGCTACTTCCACAAAGTTATGGTGGAACTAAAGTGGCCTGCAGAGAGCCTGATTTCAACCCTATTAAACACCTTTGAAATGAATTAAAATACCACTTGTAGGCCAGGTCTTCTAGTCCAACATCAGTACCTGATGTTTACAAGTACTTTTTGACTGAGTGGGCACAAATTCCCACAGACGCACTCTTAAAATCTTGTGGAAAGCCTACCCAGGAGAGTGGAGACTTGAAAAGGTGTGGGTAAGATAACTCCATTTTAATGCTCATAGTTTTGGAATGGGATGTCCCAACAGGCTCATATACTGTAGATACGATGGTCAGTTGTATACAAATGTTTGGCCATCTGACCTGACAAGTAAGATTAAAAATAGTCCTCAACAAGAAAGATTAGTTCCAATCTGTGAGAAGGTATTGCCTTTGTAAGGTATTTGAAATGTGAATGTTTCAGACATTTAACACAATTTGTTAATGAACAAAAAATATTGCTTTTAGAAATGTACTGCCAGTGCCTTTCAAAGAGGGCCCCTTCAGTATTATGTAGAAGTAGGTCTCTGTTTCCTGCTCTGGGTAGTTCATTTGAATTTAGCTGATGTTTCTGCCCTTCACAGTTTTTAATTGCGCTGTTCCTGACCTGATCATCACATTAGTACAGGTCTAAGTGTATTGGGTTTTGTGCGTACTGCTTGGCAAGTTTGTATGCTTATGCCCTGTTGGGCTTATGTGTACTAGTATAAATGATAGCTATACATAATATAAAGTTATGGAGGGATCTTTCTTTACTAACAAAAATGTGGTTGTATCCATAGTTATTTACTGGTTAAAGTAGTGAAAACAAGAGCATAGTAAAGTTAAGGATACTTGGGGATAAATTAAAAAAAAACAAAAAACGCTTTAGACATGCTCTAACACATGGTAATGATAAAAGCTACCTATCATTCATAGCTTCCAAAATAGCAATTAACTCTGAGATTAGAGTGCAAAACAGCAAGCGTAAACTGCATGTTGGTTTTATTACTGTACTCTGAAAACATAGCTAGCAGCCTTCATGCTTGTATTCATATTCATTGCCCAGGCCTCTTTCTCATACAGTTTTACTTTCTTTATTTAATTGCACTTTGGGCTGCACACCGGTTAAACACTACAGACTTTTGAGTTGAAATCCCACGCCAATTACTTGTCTTTGTGAAATTTGCATGCTCTGCCTGTGATTATTGGAGATTCAGATTTGGCCTAATGTGGAAGTGTGTATGAGTGGGTCCTTCAGGGCTGTTTTTTTGCCTTGTGTTTGTAGTTTTGTAAACAAACCAGATGGATTATTGAAAAGGTTTGTTGACTAGCATGCTGCCCTGTTTAATGATGAAACTGCAAGGCTTCTCCATTGTGGAGTTCTGCTCTCTAGATGAGCATGGTTCAAAGGGGCCCCCGACTTTTGTCGCTGCCATTGTTTAAATAGCTACCGGTGCAGAAAGTGTGGGTCCTCCTGAAGTGTACTGTAAGTAACATTTTGTCTTGTCTTGTCCTCTGTTCTGTGGGAAAGAAAGAAGAGGTGGTTAGTGATCGCTATCACAACTGCTCTGTGGCCCCAAAGTGGCATCCAGTAACACTGGATTGGGTTAAATGCTCAGCATTTTTTAGAACAATGAGAGGAGATTGCATTGTCAACATTTAGAAGTGTGTCATTCTTGACCCTTTAGTCATCTTGAATCAGATTGGAGAATTTAAAACATTATGTGCTCATTTCTTGTTGGATGTTTGTTTTTCTTTTTTTATCACAGCAGAGAAGGCTTAAATTTTATTGATCCCTGCAGTTAAAATTTTGTGATAAAGCCTGGGTGGCTTTTCATGTTATACTTTAAAGCACAATGAGTATACTGCTCTAATGCTCTTTATGAATCTCATAAAGCTCATATGAAGCTCATTTCTCGCAACTCATTACTACAGGCTATACATTTAGTGTTTGTGTGTGTGTATATATATATATATATATATATATATATATATATATATACACTGTATAACAAACACATTTTTTGTCTTGATTTACCCCTCTTTTCCACAGTTTCAAATCACAATTTAAACATTTCGGAAGTGATTAAAGTATACATTACAGACTTTAAGGGTATTTGTATATATTTCAGTCACACCATGTAGAAACGGCAACACTTTTTATACATTCATTGTGAGGTTACTGTCGCACTGTTGATATTTACTTCCAAGCCTTACACTTATTGTTACTGGACATGCTTCATTTTTATGGAGACATGATGAATTTGGGACACAAATAGATACATGGTGTGCCCTTTCTTCTTATTTTGGAGAGCAGACTGTCCTAATCTCACTCAATATAAGAATGCCACCTTATCAACGACAAGTGTATCCTTACTTACAGGTCATTTTTTCCATGTGCGTGTGTGGCTATATTTAACCAGAGTTAAGACACCTGTTTTGTTTTATGGTCAATGTTTAATGCACAATGTTTTCCTTGATTGTTTTGCAGAATCATTTTTTTGAATCTTGGTTTTGGGGCACATTGTCTGCTTAATAGGGTAATCTCTTTTTTTTTTTTTTTTTAATTGGATGTATTTTAATCTATTTTATCCTTCTTGATGACCTACGGGAAGGTATGTCTTAGACAAGTTGTCTGTTACGTTAAATACATAGCAAAATATTCTCAGACACACTTAATCAATATGTTACATCTAAACATTTAAAGCTTAACAACCTGAAGGGATGTACTTGCTCTTTCTTTCACAGCATTGCATGCTGTATGAGTTTAAAAAAAATATATATTTAAGGCTAAAGGGCAGACATAGTTATAAAGTGTCCAGCTCCCAGTACTATGACAGAATACACAACACTACCTTTTAGGTATATTATTCACTTGGAAGCACGTAAACTCATGCTTTTCTGATCCATTCTGCTATAGAATAATGTAATCGGTTAGCCTTGCAGGTTCTAAAAACTACTCCTTTATTTCAGATTGAACCCTTTGAGTTCTTACTCTGGTTCTGTCTGCTAGTTCTCTGTTTGTTAAAAAAATGAAGCTTATTCTGAAAGTAGCTTGGCTGACAAGTTTACTTTCTCATTATTACATAAATAGAGACGGCGGATGGTTCAGAGAAGAAATAGCGGCAGTGGTGTTTCTGCAGCGAGTGGTTCTCTTCAGTAGTTTCATCTCATCTTATTTTGTGGTTTACTGAAGATTCACAGTAGGCAGGTTCACATGACATAATTAGCAACATGATTAATAATGGTTTCCTTGGTAGACATATGTAGGTAATTATTTTGCCACCCATATTTTTTTTAATGAAAGAAGCATTCAGACAACAACTTTCCCTTTGAATTGCACATGTACTGTAAATCTTTAGTCATATGTGAGAAAATACAGAAGGCAAATTCACTACTTAGTCTTTGCTGGTCTGCACTTGGGCATGCAAGCAACATTTTTATGTCCACACAGTCTTGTCAGTATTGACTGCATATTTGTTGCTGATGGTAACTTGCATGTCAAATATCCCCAAACAGGAATGTGTATGTGAAAACAAGGGGGGCTGTCACAGACTTAAGTGTAGTAGAAAACAGCTACTTTTCACATACACATCATCATACTGTGCACATCATGTTTGATGTAGAATGTGGGAGCTTTCAGAATGCTCCAAAGCAGAAGACATTTCCGAAAATGTTGGTTAGTCTCAAATTTATCAGAAAGTACCATAATGATGCAGCAGCCATGTGGACCTACAGTAGGGTTGAATCCCAGCCTGGATTATATACATGGGGAACCTGGAGTCTGTCTCAGTAGCTCCTGGAATAAAGCTTAAACCAGTGCTTGATGGGATGCCTAAATTCGTTACTGAAACTACTTAATCCATCTTGGGGTCTTACTAGTATAAGTCAGGAATCAACTGTCGATTAGGCATCAGTCCATCACACTTGCCCTATTACATTTTAGATTTGCAGGTTAAAGCCATGTCACATTACATGACTTTTCCAGCAATTTTCAGTCATAATCTACATAACACCTCACTATTTAGAAACTCTCTTCAAGCTGTATATACTGTATATCCCGGAAGAGGATGCATTGTAACCACCGTTTCTCCCTGACGAGGTGGAGGAGATAACCTTTTGCTTTCTGGATCAAAAATGGACAGGCCTGTGCTGTTTGTGGACATTCTTTCTGTACATGCCAGAATGAGTAATAATTTCTGTGCTTATATTGTAAGAAAATAAATGGTGATCACCTCTGAAACATCTATTTGGCAGATTGAACAGCAGCAATTCAGGACATTTTGTTAAGACGGAAGCCTAACAATGGCTGACTCCATCTTGATGGAGATGGTTCTTTTGAACTTGAAGCATACCCAGCACAGGAAATGGAAGTTCCAGTTAGGGTGCGGAAGTTATGTCAGAGCTCGTCTTCACGATCATGTAATCTAAAAGTTTAAAGGTAAACAGCATAAGTGCTATCACCACCCTGCATTTTGGTGAGGAATAAATTATAAAAGTCCTTAAGATGACCCCTACTCAAGTATGTCTGGCAATGTACTGTATATTATATAATGCATTATTATTTTTTTTTTATAATTTTATTGTAATCATTCCATACAAATCGATCAATTTTTACAAAAAATAGGATTGAGATTGAAAACAAGTCTCCTCCCCACCCCTGAGAGAGAGAGCACGGCCAATGGGGTAAAAGTTAAGGCTTGTAAACATACCTAAATTGGTGAGTTTAATAGACTAATAGAGATGACTGGAGAAGAAAAAAAACGAGATAATTGCTTTTTTGGTGCTTTAAGAGCTTATTCTAAAATATTATTGATTAGATCCTGCCAGGTTTTGAAAAAATTCTGTACAGATCCTCTA
Organism: Polypterus senegalus; assembly: GCF_016835505.1. Classification (NCBI taxonomy): domain Eukaryota; kingdom Metazoa; phylum Chordata; class Cladistia; order Polypteriformes; family Polypteridae; genus Polypterus; species Polypterus senegalus. The sequence goes on from NC_053157.1 coordinate 19,492,687, forward strand.
ACTGAATATTTGAATTTTTCCAATTTCAAATAGAATAAAACATCGGTTTCTCACTGACTTAAAAGAGAGGAGAGTTAGGATTCTTCCAGTTTAGCAAAATAAGTCTGCGTGCCAGAAGTGTAGTGAATGCAATTACATTTTGTTTGTCCTTCTCTACTTTAAACCCATTTGGAGGAACCCCAAACACAGCTGTTAATGGGTTAGGAGGGATTGTGATACCAAGGCTGTCTGAAAAGCACTTAAAAAAATTTGATCCAGAATGATGTTAATTTGGTGCAGGAACAAAACATGTGACCCAGTGAGGCTGGGACTTGATTGCAGCGTTCACATGTTGGATCTTGCCCTGGAAACTTTTTGGACAGTTTTAGGCGAGACAGATGTGCTCGATATATAATTTTGAGTATGTAATGCATTATTGCTGTTTTTGTTTTATATTAATAAATACTAGTCTTTAAATAATTGGTTACTTGTACCTATCTCTCTTTGTTGCCTGTTGAAATGTATAGTATAATAAAGCAAATATAGATTTCATATTCATGGCTTCTCGTTTTGATACTTCATTTTATATGTTAGGAACCCCAATTGACACTACCACTGTATATTTTCCATCTGGATACTTTGATTTTCCTCCCTCATTCTCAAAACTGCCTGTGTTAGCTTAATTTACAAGTCTAATTTGGACTCGTCTGATTGTGGATTTATGCATGAGTGAGCTCTGCGATGGTCCTTGCCTTGCCCCTTCATTTGCTGGAATAGATTCTGGCTCCCCATGATCCAGAATTAAATTAAGCAGGTCTGAGAACGTAATGAATGCTATGTTTTACAAATGCCACGGAAATTGCACTATTTTTCTGCCATCGCAATCACTGAATTCAAATATTTGGCTTGCAGCAGTTTTTGATATATTTGCAGAATATCATATGGTGTTCATTAGTGAAGGAGGTGGGTCAATTTTGAGTTTGTGTTCCCAGCAGTTTTTCCACTTGCTGTATTATTTCCTTTTCTTAATACTCACGAAAGCCTTTAGATTGCAGAGCCATATACACACATTACTTATTTAAATTGTTTTTTGTGGGTTTTTAAAAAAATCCAAAGAGCTCTTATTGTGTCTATTAAAATGCAAAGTAAAAAGAGTTTAATTTAAATGTTTATCTTATTTTAAATACAAGGCATTCAAATAAAGAAAATTAAGACTGAAAGCCTGCACCATAGAGTGTAGTTGCTCAGCTGGAGTAAACTGCTGTGCAGCACAGGCAAACTCATTTATTAAAATGCTGGATTGTGCTGCTTATTTTTTGGCAGGCATGTCTAAGCATTGCAGTATCAGTTTAACCCCCTGCTGTTATGTAATTGTGCTCCATATTCTTGTTACATATCTATCTCACATACCCATCAGTCTATTTTCTAAATCATGCATCCCGTTCAAGGTCATCAGGGGCCAAAGCCTATCCTGGCTGCAGCTGGGACAGGGCTGTCAAGCTGACAGGACCACACAATCATGCTGGACCAGTTTAGAGATATTAACTGACCTGATGGCATGTGTTAGGATCTTGGCAGGAATCCAAAGTCCGCAGAGGAAACCTGCATGAACACAGGGAATATTGTACTGTATATGCTTTTGAAGAAGGGTCAGTGCCCTTTGGCTGCACTGATTTTGACCGTTTGAGTGATTGTCATTTTCTGCTACCACCCTTCTTGGTTTTCCTTTACATTTCTCTCACTTTTCTTTTTTTTTTTTATTATAATTATTATTTGGTAAGTTGTTATCACTAATACACCCATTTTCTAGCCTATTAATCCATTGCAACTTGATATTGAGCCTTTGCCTTCCCCATCAGAATTAGATGTAACACTGGATCCAACCTGGGACCAGTTTGTTGTTGGGCACAGTCATAAAAAATACATATGTTCACATGAGCTAGTTAGACAGAAATCATTAAGGCATCATATAAGCCATATGAGTTGGTATAAAAACAAACATTGGGTGAGGCATGGAGAGTCAGCGGAGTGTAAGTATGTGCTCCATTTCTGAAACGCTTGTGGTAGGATGTCTAAAATATTGAAACTTGGCCATTTATCTCTACCTAACTCTAATACCTAACTACTTACAATGTGCCATTTTCGTACAAAATGGAGAGGGAAAAAAATGATATGATAGAACCAATGGTGACTAATGTTGTGCACATGTCAATTATCCATTTGTATGCTGAAAATGTTCAAAACAAGCATTTTTTGCTAAAATATTTTTAAACACAATCTTGCAGAAAAGTCTGCACATATCACAAACAAGAAACACATTCCCATAATACTGCACTTTTGAATCATTGACTTCAAAGGTATATCTTATTTTGTAATTATTATTATTTCATGAATAGATGAACAGTAACCCCCACATTCCATAAAAATAATCGTGGACAAACTCCTACAAATGCCACAACATAATTCACACTGACATGGGATGTGTGCAGCAACATGACAAATGTTTCTTAGTGTCTTGTAGGCTGGTGATGTTATGAAATTGTATTTTTTTTTTGTCCCTTGAGGTTTTTATCATTTGAATTTGTTACTTTTTGTGTATTTATTAATTAGTAAATAATATATTTATTCATAGCACATTTCATGCAGTAATTGTATGTATGCTGATCAACAAGTTCATGTCGCTAAATTAGGTTGATTTTGATACTGATTAAATTTTTTTTTCTTTTATCATTACAATTATTTTCACAATAAACTCCTACCTAACCCTGCAAACAGCTTTTTCCAATTTATGGTTAATTAACAAAATTATATTCTATAGGCTTATTGTTCAGTGACCATAAAAATACCGAAATAAATAAAATCTCATCCATTCTGTTCCTTAACTTGCTTATCTAAGGCAGGGTTGTGCCCTGATACAATTCTAATAAAATGCTCATAAGGTGTTCACTACAATTAAATTACAATAAAGCTTAAAAAAATCATTTTTTGATAATGGTCAATTGGTCAAATGATCACCGATTGAGTCATTTGTACACAATACTCCAAATGCAGTCTTCACTAGTGCATTATATAGTTTGAGCATAAAGTCCCTTGATTAATATTCAACATTCTTTAGGATATAACCTGACAATTTATTTGACTTTTTAATTGCATCTGCATATTACTTTGATGATGAAATTGCTGTGTCAACGTCCATCCATCATCCAGTCCGCTATATCCTAACTACAGGGTCACGGGGGTCTGCTGGAGCCAATCCCAGCCAACACAGGGCGCAAGGCAGGAAACAAACTCCAAGCAGGGCGTCAGCCCACCGCAGGGCGCACACACACACACACACACACCCCCCACACACCAAGCACATACTAGGGACAATTTAGAATCGCCAATGCACCTAACATGCAAGTCTTTGGACTGTGGGAGGAAACCCGAGTTACCGGAGGAAACCCATGCAGACACGGAGAACATGCAAACTTCACGTAGGGAGGACCCGGGAAGCAAATCCGGGTCTCCTAACTGCGAGGCAGCAGTGCTACCCACTGCGCTACCGTGCCGCCCCGCTATGTCAACATAAACCCCTCAGTACTTTTCAGAGGTTGCCTCCTATAGGATTGTGTCTCCCATCTTGTGTTTATAACTGACGTTCCTTTTGCCCATGTCTAGCACTTTGCACTTTACTGCATTAAATTGCACTTTCCAAGTGTTCAGCCAGTTCTGAACTTAGTCCTGGTGTTTTGGAATTGCTTTTGCCACCACCTCAGTGTCTGCAACCCCTCCAATTTTAATATCTGCAAATTTCTCATTTTTGTAATTGTACTGAAATCTATGTCATTAATATAAATCAGAGAAAGTAATAGTCTCAGTACAGAACCACGAGGGGGGACTCCACTGTTGATCCCATTCTCCTCTATTCTGTAATGTTTGTCTCCTACCATTTAACCAAGTTGAGATTCAGTTTTGTAGGTTACCTGTGATCCCTACAGCTTCCTATTTCAGAATTCACCTTCAGTGTAGTACTGTATCTAAGGCTGTCTGGCATACCCTGGTCATTTTCTAATATACTAAATTTCTATTTGGCAATTTTTCAGTGCTTTTTCCAATCAAAATACTGTTTCCTAGATGCCTTGTATAGAGGATGAATCTGAGTGGGTGGTACATAATCTTTTGTTGGTATTGACGTCAAATCCTAACCCTAAAATAAAGAAATTATCTATATAGTAGTGTTGCTGAGTTTGGAAAGGTAGTCGCCAGTTTGTGAGCTGTGTGTCACCAGAAGCCATTGCGGCTGAAGTGTGTTGAAATCACTGCATTTTGGGTCAGATTTGGTTCAAATTGTACTATTTTTTTTAAACCCTCTATCTAAATCCCATTGAAATGTGAAAAGCATCATTAGACCACAAGAGATAGTGTTAGGCTCTGGTGACGTTTTGTAAGTCACTCATAATTTAATTTACTGTCTTTCAACATTAAGGCTCACATGCATTTAAGATCGGGTTGTAATATAACATTTTCACACCTGCTTTGACAAATTTAGGGTTTAGAGAAGACTGGAGCCTATCAAGGCAGCCTTGGGAACAAGGCAGGAATCAGTTCTTGGCAAAGTGCCAGTTCATCACAGGAAATACAGGATTCATTTATTTATTGCCTTTTGCCACAATAAAAAAAAAAAAGTATGTTCAAAATTAGTTGGAGTTTTTAAAAACTCAACACAGACTTTCTTGGAAAATTCTTAATAAACAAATAGTTAAAGATGAAAAATGAGTTGTTTGTAAAATACATAAATAAACAATGTGAGGCTTAAATTTGATTTAATATCAAAAGCTTCTTGGGCCATTCATGCTTAAAGTTTGTATTTCTTTGTGTAAACACTTCAAGTATCTCATTAGATGGAATTTGTTTTTTGGTGTTGGGCTCCAGGTCTGTATTGTAGGTGGATCGTGGCAGTAGAAGCAGATATAGCCAGCAGATGTAAAGATTGCTGAACTAGCAGAAGCAGGAGAGGCCATGGGCAAAGGTGTGTTACATGACCTGCGTCATTCTGCTGCCGCAACAAAGCGGCGAGTTCAGTCCTGGTGGATATTTTTTTACTTTGATATGAGCCACGAAAATCCCAAAATTTAGCAAGCCTGGTTTTATAATTTTCTTACAGTGAAAACAGTTTAAGGTCTAATTGTCATTCAGCTTCATTAATTCTTTAGATGCCTGTGAAAATTAAACCCAGATTCTGAATCAGAAAAGCTGTCCTCCCAACTTTTCAGAGTTAAGTTTATTCTTTAAAAAAAAAAACCTGGCAAATCTGTGGTATTTGTGGAGTGAGCTTCTGCGCTTTGAATAATAACTTAAAAATATAACATTAACTTGTAAATATAATTTCTCAAAAGATGGGAAAAAGACCAACTTTGACAATGTAATTAAAACTGATCTTGTCGTTAGTTGACATATTGCTAAATCCTAGGTGGCTTAATTATTAATAAGACGGGTATTCACATCTCCTCTACAATAACAATATTGTCGTTTTCACTTTGTACATAGAGCGGCCTTTCATTCTTTTTCACTTTAATATTTTCTAGCTTGAGTGCCTGTGAATGTAAATGCTTCTAGATGAAGTGAAATGAACAGTGTCTCTTTGTGTGAGAAATTAGAATGAATGACATGTAAAGGCTTTCGGTGCCATGAGCACTGATGGCTGCTACTTGATGGCTGTCAGATGTGACTTTTTACTCTATGAAGACTCTCTGCAGAGAAGAGCAGAGATTTACAATCATATTTTGGCTTGACAGACTTGCTTGGTTCCTGCCAAGAACAGATTTTTGTTAGTTTTTCTTTCTTTCTTTCTTTTTTTTTTTTAATATTCCGCATTCTAACTGATTAAAACCATGCATGGAAGTACAACAGGAAGAAAATAGCAAAGATAGCTACAAGCAGAATATCTGAGTGGAGCACATGCAATTTAAATTCAAAATTAATATTTAATATCTTCAAAAATCTGTAATATGTGGCATGTGTTGTACTGTAGTAGAGAAATAATCAATTCATAATGTAAGGTAGTCTCCTTACTTCTCAGCTTTGTAACAGTTTGATACTCAGGACTCACAAATAATAAAATCAATTAAAAAAATCAAAAATAAAACAATTTGACAATCTAGGCATAGCTCTTAATATATGATACAGAGTATATCCATCCATTTACCAGAACTGCTTAATTCACTTCTTTGAAGTAGTGGAGACCAATTGTATTCCAGCAGCCTCAGGAATGAGGTAACTAGGGATCTGAAATAGGACAGGACACGAGTCCTAAATTAGTGGTATGAAGAAGAAAAATCTAGTGGGGTGCTGCCATTTCATGATGTTCTGGGTTATTGTAAACCATATACACTTGAAAATAAAGAGAGATTCTGGACGGAAAATTTGTAAAAATTAAAATTGCAATAATTGGTTTTAGAATTACATTAGTATTAGATAGTCTTAGGCATAGAGGCATTGTAATTAACACTTCTTTCTTGCAATCTCCAGAAAACTGTGTGAATTCGCACATTTTCCCTTGTGCGTCTCTCCTCATGAATTCACTTAGGGCAGCAAGAATCCGGTCCTCTCTGAGATAGAAGAAGTAAAACTTTGGCTCTGTCCTCACTACTATGTTTTTCTTTTAAAACAGTTTTTTTAAATGAAAATGTTCTCCGTCTACACTAGCATTTTTACATTTTTTACAAAAGTATTTTTGCCTATTCTGAGATGACCAAAAACACCTATGATATTATCTCCCACCTACACTGAGCATGTGTGCAGCATAGATGTCTTTATTTGGGCATACACAGTTTGATTATGACACGATTTTAAGCCTCATATGCAGTCATGAAATGCTTTTTCTGTGTTTGGCTTTGTATTTTTACCCGCTATCATTTTTCATGCAGTATGAGAGGGGTTGCAATGCCCCATTGCATCTTATAATTGGGCTGTTGCATGATCAAAGTAATTGCTGTCATGTTAGAAATTTATTGGCAGTCTTATAGTGTCAGCAGTCACATAAGCAGATTTTCTGATTTTGCAGTCAATTTTTCTGAAATTCATTGTTTAATGACCACACTGAATGTATATTATATGTGTAGTCTGAGCATGCACATCATGATGTGTCAGTTGGGCTGAACATCTCATGCCGTTTGAGTATATATATAACTGGCAACACTTTTGTGCAGTGTGAGTAGTCACTTAACCATTTTTTTAAAAATCGTACAAAATGCAATTTAAATGCATACATGGAAAGCAACTTTTCTATACCTTCTATGATGGAATGTTCTTCTTCTGTGAAGGGTAACCAGTCAGGGAATGAAACATTATAATGAACAGGATCCAAATTGGGAAGAGCCATGTAATAAGTACAAACTAACTAACTAAAAAATTACAACATGAAAAGAGAGCTCACATGCAAACAAACCTTTTTCGTTTCCACAAGTGAATTCAAACTTAGACGTTCTGAAAATGTCCTGTTTCTACACAAAAGCAACTTTTTATATCAAGAGAATGACTTAGGCCGGAGTTATACTACCCGCGACGCATGCTGCAGTGGACGCTCCTGCTACGCAAATGTTGTAGTGTTTATACTTGCACGCGTACTTTACGTAAATCTAGAGGAATCCACCAGGTGGCAGTGCGAAATATTATCACGGTGAGAACATGTTCGGCTTCTCTGTATTGTGAATTGCCTAGAACACCTAATAAATTCTGATGACACCTTACCGCACTATCTCTGAAAAGGTTGTTTATTGATTAAATCCATCAATCCAGGGATGTGCCCATTCCAGCAAGCATTGGGCACGAGTGAGAAACAGTTCCTTGACGAGGTCTCAGCTCATCGCAAGGTGAATACAAGCACACACATACACTAGCGTCATTTTAGCAGCACCAAATCCCCAAATCTGCATATCTTTGAAAGGAAACCGGTGCACAGTGTGGAATACAAGCAGGAAATAACAGCAACATAACTCCCTGCAAGACAGCAGTGCTACCGCTCCACCACCGTGACACCCCCATGTGTGTAATTAACAGTATTCATTATTTAAACAAAATTATATGTAAAATGTAACATACACACTTTAATGCATTTCATCATGAAAGTGATATCAAGTATAAATCTAAAGATTCTAAATGTGCAGAGAGTTGGAATATCATACATTTAATTTGTTCTGTGTGGTGATCTATTGCTGCTTTCCGCTGCTGTCATGTCCAAGAAGCTCGTAGCGATTAAAAACTGGGATGACTTTTACGACGGTCTGCTTTAATGATAAAGTAAACTACGAGGTTAAAGTGGACATTTCGAGATTAAAGCTGAAATTTCCACTTTAATCACAAAATACATGTTTTCACCGTGTCCTTTATTTTTTTTCTCAGTGGTTCAAATATAACGCTATACATTATGTTGCTGTTGTTAAGTTGCAAAAATAAAAAAGATGACACAAAAGATGGTATGTGAGACTTTTAAAATGTATCGTGTCATTACGTTCGGGAACTGTCTACATGTGACAGAAAGCCTCTATGCCGATCCTAAGGGATGGATGCTTCGATGTGGTGAAGCAAAATGCCGGCATACAGATGCATTCATGGTGCTTTTATATTCAAGCGTCGCATATTTTGCCGATCGTAATGACACGATACATTTTAAAAGTCTCTCATACCATCTTTTGTGCCATCTATTTTTTTTTTTTTTTTAACTTCACATCGCCAACATAATGTATAGCGCTGTATTTGAGCCACAGAGAAAAAAATAAGACACGGTGAAAACATGTATTTTGTGATTAAAGTGGAAATTTCGGCTTTAATCTCGAAATGTCCACTTTAACCTCGTAGTTTATTATTAAAGCAGACCATCGTAAATGTCATACCAGTTTTTAATCTCTACGAGCTTCTTGGACCTGACAGCAGGTAAAGTAAAAAAAAAAAATAGACGGCACAAAAGATGGTATGTGAGAATTTTAAAATGTATCGTGTCATTACGATCGGGAATATGAGACACTTGAATATAAAAGCACCACGAATGCATCTGTGTGCCGGCATTTTGCTTCACCACTTTGAACCATTCATTAAATAGCAAAGTGCGCACATCGATCCCCGAAGGATCTCCATAGAGGCTTGCTGTCACATGTAGATAGTAAACAGAGACTCTGATGTCACGTTCCGACTTTTAGCACACTGCGCCCCCCGACTTTTTGCTGGTACTGCAACTTGCGCACGCGTCGTGTTAATTTCTGAGGACCTGCTCAGAGGACGTGTGAAATGAATGCTGGGAACGCGTGGCAGCCATGATGCGGGCACATACGTGTTCTGAGCCTGAAGTATAAACCGGCCCTTAGCCAACACAGAAGCCCTCCACTTATTAGTAAAGTATAAACATTAACTGCTGTGAAAAGTTCTGCAAAACAGTATTATGGGAATTAATTGAAGCCTCTGGATATAAGAATCAAGCATAGGTTTTTAATTTCTTTATTTTCTGACATTATTTTATGGTGTACATGATAAAATGAATTTCCTATTGTAAGATAATATAGTTTGCCTTGACGATTAATAGTCTTAACACTAGGTTTTATTTTTCATCAGTGCTTTAAATTTCACTTTCCTTGCTCATGAGTAAGTTACAATTTGAAGAATAGACATCGTACTGAATTATAGAAAAGCTAAACAAGAAATGACAGGTGATCAGCAGAGATTCAGATTTTCATAGTCTGTTTAGGTATTTTTGATTGTAATGGGTTACAAGGTACCCCTTTTTTTTTTTTTTTTTTTTTTTTGTAGCACAGCGTCCATCTCCGTGCAGTGCTCATGCATACTGTACATATACATTATACAAGATGAATGTTTGTTTCACAGTTGACGGGTCCAGAGGTCTGATATTTGAGACTGATGTATGATGATGATGATGTCCTCGCTCTTTGAAGCAGATGGTGTGTTCAGTCAGCTGCTGATTCTAAATTATTGTGTGAAATGTTTGTTCATTCGTGGCTGTGTGAGCTGCTGCACTTGTTGTCATGTGAAAGGTTAGGTAAACTGATCAGTGTGTGTATGTGTAACCCATTTTTCATCCATGTGTCTTCCGCCAGATGACTTCAGGATTTTTTGTCCTGTAAGGCATGCACACATTTGTTCTGCTCCAGCCAACAGTTAACTTTGTATGAAGTCTTCGTAGAAGGGGGTAAAAAAAAAGAACAGATAATAATAAATCATTTTTTGAGCCTTTGGGTATGAGTCCCAAGTGTTACGAGACAATTTTTCTTATTTTGTCCAATAAATTCTGCCACATTTAGGATTTAAATGTATCAAATCATCCATTTATCAAAGCTGCTTTATTCAGTTGAAGATTACAGACAACTAACAAGGAGTCAGCTAAGTGCGGCACACAAGTTCACCATCACACTTAAATATCGGTAATTCATGGTTGCAAAATACGGTATCTTGCATCTCTTGATGTGGGTAGGTAAAAAGAAACTCCTGGAAAAAAAATATATGCAGAAACAGGAAGAACACACAAATTAGACTCGCAGGGAACAAGACAGAATTTGAACCCAGAACTCTCTAGTTGTGAGGATGCAGTAGCATAACCACTGCAATAACCTCTTGAAATTGCTCTTTTGAAATTGTTCAGTTGGGACACACAAGCTACCTTTGTTTTATATATAGTGTCATTCTATACTGAGAAACCATCTTAGTATGCTTTATGGGTACAGAACAAAGTGTAGCTACTGTATTTATATAGATATTAAAAAAATATGCAATTCCACTTCTTCAACATTTAAAAGATGTCTTTTAAGTAGTTTTGAGTACATTTTAATAAACTGTTAAAACTAGTAATGACTACAGTATACCAAAGGCATATACATAATTTTATAATATGTAATGAGCTTTTGGAATACTTAATTTTCTGCCGATTTTCCACTGGTTTGTTGACTGTCAGAATTAATGTGACACTAATAAATATATAGTCTTTATGCTTTGAATGTTTCTGCTTTTCAGGGGTGTGTGAGATGCACAATTCTGGATTGGGTTAGGTGGCTATTGTCCCATTTATCCCTCTGAAAGCCTGCTCGTAGAGTGTGTTTCTCTGACTCACCCATTTTCTTCTTCTGTACAACTTTTGAAATGTGTAACTGTGAACATTAGAACACTCTAGATGAAAACTGGCCATCCAGTCCAACAAAGCTCACCAATCCTATCCACTTAATTTCTTCCCCAAAAAATTAAGTCGAGTTTTGAAAGTCTCTAAAGTCATACCGTCTACCACATCACCTGGTCACTTATTCCAAGTGTCTGTCGTTCTTTGTGTAAAGAAAAACTTCCTCATGTTTGTGCGAAATTTACCCTTAATAAGTTTCCAACTGTGTCCCCATGTTCTTAATGAATTCATTTTAAAATAACAGTCTCGATCCACTGTACTAATTCACTTCCTAATTTTAAACACTTCAATCATGTCACCTCTTAATCTTCTTTTGCTTAAACTGTAAAGGCTCAGCTCTTTTACTCTTTCCTCATAATTCAACCCCTGTAGCCCTGGAATCAGCCGAGTCGCTCTTCTGTGGACCTTTTCTAGCGCTGCGCTGTGCTGGAAGTCATCGTACAATTACACAGTTTGACATTCCCTGTAATTTCTGGTCATGTAATTTGACATGCCCCAGTGATGAGACTGCAACTGCAGTCGTCAAGTTTGCCATCCTGTCTGACTAGAAGGTGATGTAATGTGACACTGGCTTCTGTTGCATTTGCAATGATTTGATGTTAATCAGATTAAATGGTGCTCTTTTTTATTTTGGGTTTCAGCCTAATTTGTGTATTCATGTGTGAAACTGGTGCATGGTTTAATTATTTCTGTAATCACATTATAGCTAAACACTTGCAAGTGCCCTGAGCCTGTACTCTGGGAAGAGTGTGCTACGCTAAAGCAAGTTGAAATTAATTGATTGAAACTTTAACTGCAAGTTCTGTTTGCAAACATTAATCCAGTATTTTGCCCCATTCTTCTGGGATCCTTGTAAACTAGTAGACAAATTAACTAAGGAACATGAGAATAGAAAGAAATCATAATTTGACCTGAGAAATCTCACATAAAAATCTTTTTAGGTTGCACAGGTGGATTCAGACATAAATTTCACAGATGCTGTTGTTTCTTCCCAAAAATGTATTGATCAGATCAGCCTTCTGCTACCCTCTCTGACTAGATGTCATTTAGATTGATTCCAGCTTAACCATCATGACCCAGCTTAGCATTTCCATTGAAAAATATCACTTGTACAGTCTTCCAAACTGAAGTCTCCAGTAGAAATATTTGGATATACTTGAATTACTACGTTTTGCTTTAGCTGGGATGTAATCCTGACTTCTCACCTCATTTGAAGAACAAAACAAATTGAAATTTGTTGGCCCAGCTGATATTGAAAATTACTGCCATTGGTTTTTATTTTGTTCTGTATGCCTAATGCCTCTTCTGTTTTATATGTTTACCCATTAAGAGATTAAATTATTACTTTCTGAAAAATGTGTTGACCTTCTGTTCCTTATAAACCTTACATAAAAGTGAGATGTCACAATTGGTGTTTCTGAAAACTTCCATAGCTTCACAAGGCGAATCTTGGTAAGAAACCCTTTGGTAGGCTTAAGTTATGTGTGTAACATGTGCATGTTCACCTTTAAAATTTTCACTTGCAGATCAGGAAATGTTTTCACTTAGCACGGCTAACACAGTCTGTGGTGTATCCTTTTTTTTGTAAGGGAGTGGCTGCTTGTTGATTTGTTTTCATCTTTCCAATAGACACATCCAGTGACATTCTTAATGAAGCTAAACTGGTTGAGTAACTTTCTCCACTCTTATGAATGGCTGTTTGGCAATGAAAGCTAGAATTATAAGTGACTTGTTGTCTGCTGGAGATTATATATGTTATTGTTGTTCTATAGTATCATTTCATTACTTTAGTCTTTTATGCTTTTTTTTGCATTGATTGGTCAAGCTGGTTAATACCTTGGCATTATTAGTTCATTTTTGGTGTTCTTTATAAATTACACTACTCAACCAATATAATTTTTAAATGAACATTCTTATATTGTTTTTTTGGAAAACAAACCTGTTACTTGTTCATATTCATTCACAATTTCAAGGGTAACTGGAGATTGTTTTACCTTTTTACATTTGTTTTTTATTAAATTTGGCAAGTACAAGATATAAACATTTCTGTAATCACTAGTCATATGTTTAGAGAATTGTGAGAAGCAATATGGCAAAATAGTCATGAGCGGGACACAGCCCAGAGCAAAGGAGATAAAAGTTCAAAGGGTCACAGACTGTCGGCTACCTTGCTCTCAACCAATTGCATAACAGGCTACCAGTCACTGATTATGAAGTTGAACGACCTGTTAGTCAGCGTCATAGGTATTTCAAGATGGACTAGGTTAAGGAAAGAAGTCAGCCAGAATTTAAGAGAGAGGATTATTTAGAGGATATGCAGTGAGGAAACCATAGCCAACTTGGCAGTAATGGAGTGTAAGGAGTAAAATTTCCATTGGAAAGGAGTGAGAGCATGACACAGCAGAAAGGTCCAGGAGGAGAAAAATCTGGAGAGAAATTGGGAAGTCAGTATAAATGATCAAGGGAAAATAAGAGTCAAAACTCCAGGAGGTGGTGATGGGAGCAATTTCAAACCATACGGAGGAAAGTACGTAGGAGATTGGGAAGAGATGGTAGGCAGAATCAGTAGCCAGACTCCTAGCATAATGCTTGTCATGTGTAAAGTACACATTGCTCACATTTTAATTGGATTTCATGGTGATTTAGAATTTTAAAGTAGAGTAAGAGAGTTTTTGAAAATAATATTCCAAGACAGATGGGAGGGATGTTGTTGGAAGTCATGGTTTTGAAATAAAAGAATAAGCTTCTTTCTGTAAACTTGCATACAAATCAACGAACTTAAGAAAACATTCTAAATATTTCTAACTAACCTGGTAAGTGAAATATGTGTACTGGATTTAGAGATGGGGGATACCCCTTAAAGACCCCATTTTCTAATTGGATAAACTGGATATACTGTACAAGGTGCAATTGCAAATAAAATCCCACAGGTCAGTCCTATTGAGATGAAATATAGCTGGACCTACACATGCAATTAGAACCAATATTCCACTAACACCCCTCAAGGTCTAAAAGCATGACATGAATGTCCCGTTATCTCTGCACTCTCTCTTTCTGCATTGGAGTACATTTATTGATGGTAATGCTAACCATTGGCTTTTTCAAAGAGATAGGATGCACCAACGGTGCATTAGAAAGAGCCATTGGAAAGAAACCTTTTATAATCGACAAATCTCAGCTTGATTCGTTGGTGTTTATTAGCTTTGTCAAATCTTGGCGGCTATATGTTATTGACGAATCATTTAATAAGGAAAAGTGAGCAATTCTTTAATTGTAACATGTTTACAACTACAGTAGTATCATTCTGGGCATTATTATTCTTTATGAACATTTTTATATGATGTAAAATAACTAAGCTCTGTTTTGCAGTGTTCAGATTTCCCCTGAAACAATTCAGAGTATTCCAGCAACATCACATGCAAGTTAGGCACCAGCCCTAGATGTCATTCAGATTTATTTGTTGTGTCAAAATGTTCACTGAAAACAAGGAAAGTTACAAGTTGAATTCTAGGTACACTGGAAGAATAAGGAGATCCTTTGGTATAGTTTTTCAGAACTTAATTACAAACATTGTAATTTTTTTGTATTACACTGTGCAAATATTACTTGAAATGTTTCCAAATATAAATATGGTGATGTTTTTTTCTAGAAAATATATGTTTTCTAACAGTGCACAGAGGTTAGCACTTTTGCCTCACTAGCTCCACAATTCCGGATTCTGATTCCAGACATAGAGCATAGAGTGGGTTGTTCCCTGTGTACTGTGGTCTTCCTTTTGCATTCCTACGATGTATATGTTAAATTGATTGGTGATGTGGTATAAGTGAGTAGGGTATGACTGTCTTTTGCCTTGCACTTGACGCTACTGCTGTGTAGGCATCAGCTACCTGCAATCCTCAGCTACGTTAAGACATTAAATTTGGTTAGAAGTTCTGTTGCTACATCTCGGAAGTCTTCAAGTTAACTTGACAGGGTATATCTTGAAGTGGGATGGTACTCTGTCCCAGATTGTTTCACCTCTTGCTTCAAGTGCTGACTAGATAGTCGCCAGCCACCCACAATACTCTATTGAAATAAGTGGAATTCATTGGAATTCATAAACAAGCGGATAGATGGATTTTCTCCTAAGGGGCACAAAACCTTTCAAGGCTTCTTGGTTCTTTGTAGCTGCTTGTTGAGTTTGATAAGTTTAGTGACATTTTGTGCATGACCAGCTGTGCCCTCTAATGGACTGTTCAATCCACAGCTGGTTCCTCTTTTGCTCCTTTTGGGTCCCTGCATCTATATGGTCACCAAAGCATTTTCCGAAATTGGATGAATGTAAGTTCACATGTAGTTTTCTAACACTTTCCTGCAAACCTGAAAAAGTGGGACTTTGTAGTTTTTATTGAGCATCTTCAGTTATCACTAGAATAATAGGCTGTTGGCATGAATATTTTTCGTAGCACTTTTTAAAAACTATTTGTTTTATTTAGGTTTCCTTGTACTGGCACCTTTGTCTCTCTTTAAGTAGAGATTTTCTCTCTGTCTTGGACTGATTTAATTTTCAAGATTGATTTCAGTTCCCCATGGGCCCTGTATTGGAAAAATATGTTTGACAATAGATGAACAAATCGATAAAATCTTGAGGAAATTAAAAGAGGAAGATTTTTAGCTTTAAAGTTAATAAAAAGCCAACACTTGCAGGAGCTATTGATTCTTCCTTTTCTTTATTCTTGACAGTACTGTGCGGCAACATTTCCGAAAACAGGTAAATTTATCGAGTTTGAGGTTGGAGAAGTGTGTTTTATGTTCTGCTTATCTGAAGGTCTAATACCTTCACATCATGCTTCTTTTCATTAGAACAGTTGTGACCAGAAAAGTCAATTCAGTCCAACAAACTCATCTGTAAAATAACATCAAGTTGAGATTTAAAGGTCCCTAAAGTCCTAATCTTCACCAAACCACTAGATCATTTATTCCACGTTTCTATGATTCTTTGAGTAAAATGTGACTTTCTAATATTTGTTTGAAATCTGTCCTCATTATGTTTCCATCCTTGTCCCTGATTTATTTTAAAGTAACAACTGGAATTCACTGTATTAAGTCCTATCATAATTTTTAACACTTCAGTCATGTCCTGTCTACTCATATCTCATAATTCTTAACCAGATATTTGTTGATTGCTATTCAGGAGCTGGAATGCACAGTGGCTTGTGCTGCTGCCGCCTCACAGCTCCAAAACATTGGTTTGAATCCTTTTAAATTCAATGTGGGTTTTCCTCTGAGTACACTGGTTTATTCACTACTTCATTTGAGTCATGCTTGTTAATTCGTGACTGAGAGAGAGTGTATGTCCAAATGTGCCCTGTTTTGGAATGTCACCCCATCCAGATGATAGATAGCTTCTGCATTCCATCAAATGCTTTGAGTGGGATTTAGCATGTTTGAAAATAGATGGAGGTTTTAAATGCATGCATGTAGTATGACCTGCATTGCCTTTGATTGTATATTTGAAACAATGGACCCTTAGGCATTTTCTCCACTGAATTGTTGTGGCCGTATTGAATATAAAAATCCACACAGTGGTTGAGGCCTCTTGTATTTTTGTATGTGACTCCTGCTGAGGCTCAGAGCCCAAGCACTGACAGTGCTTTACGTCAGCCCCTTTTTTATTGACGGTAATGCATTTGGCCTGTGATTTGATTTGAGAGATGGAAGCTTCACCAGGCCATGGAAACAGAATATCACCTTGAGATCTTTGTTCTTTTGTAGCACTTCTCGGCTGTCATATTGTATTTCAGATGGTTTTCTAATCTGATATTTTCATTCACTTGTCTAAAGTTAATTTTATGGACTGTTATGATCTTGACTGGGGATGCACTTAATTTCTCATTCCTTTCTGTCTCTCAGTGAAATATTTTTAAGCGGATGGGAAGGCTGAAGTCATGCTTCTGCTTACTATGCCGCATTCCCAAAAGCTGACTAGAGCACTCTATCAAATGAAATGCTTCTTGGATTTCAGTCTAGCTGGCAATTTTTTTTCTTGTTACTCAGACTGACAGTATCATGATGCACATTCTTTCAGGATAATTTTATGCCTGTACTGATCAGGAATTGTTGTAGCATAGTTCTCATAGGGTTAAAACTTATTATTTTGTCAACTCTAATTGCAAGTTTTTCCCCCTCTCTAACGTGTGATTAAGCTAGCTGTAGCCTTAACAGAAGGAAATCGAGTCCACACATATTCTTTACTGCAGTGTCATCTGTGCCTGTGTAAGGGTTCTGTTAATCCTCTTTTCTTCTATAAAGAACTTTTTACTTTTCAAATGCCTGAATCGAATTAGATGTTCCTTACGCTACTCTAAATTTTCTAATGTGAAATGCAGATTGACCTGACATTGTTTAATATTAGAGTCATTCATGCACATTAATGCTCTTTGTATGGTGATTGTCATTGCACATGCAATATTAAGTAACTATAGCTGCCGGAAGGAAGTGGTGACATTGAGGGTGTGATGGGAGGGGGGGTGGTGGGAGGTCGGAGATTTGGGCATTGCGGGTGTTCAGTCTCACATAAAGCCTCACATCTTTATAGTTTCTACAGTGCTGAAATAGCTGATTCTAGAGCTTCAGTTTATTTTTCTGCAGGAAGTGGAGAGTTGTACTTTTCCTATAGCAGGCCTGATAAGTGGATAAATTGCACTGATTTATTTTTTGCACTCTAGGTGCCTGTTGGATTAATGCAGCTAAGAATAGCTCCATTTTGATTAGCTGCAGTTGGGCATCTACACTTTACCACTTCTTCTTCTATCCTTCTTAGCGGGCTTAGTTTAAATGACATTGGGGTAATGCTTAAACAGTTTACTGTCTCGGTTTAGTCAAGGTTACTTGGCCATCCAACTTTAGTATCAACATGCAAAAGACAGTGCTGTTAAATAATTTTTGCATTTTCAAAAAACTGCAAATTAAGTACAGTTTAAAAAAAGCTTTGCTTAATTACAATGGATCCTGTTATTTAACAGAGATACTGTCTCCATATTTAAAGTTTTATTTCAGTATCTTTTTAAATAATCGAGTGGCAGTTGTGTCACTAAGTGCTTTATTTTGTTCTTTTAGCTGAAGTAATTTAGGTTTTCCGGTCTGCCCATAACAACCACCTCATTGTTATGTGGTTTTACTAAAAGGCAGTTAATAGAATGATGCAGGTTAAGAGTTGAGGCTTTTTAAATCCTTTTTTTCTCCTTAAAAGGCAAAGTCCTCAATCAGCAGATATGCCCTACTGTCATCCTAACAGTGATTTTTCTTCATTGTCAGTTCTTCTTTATGGAGGAAATAAGTGGATAGGACTGGCGAGCTTTGTTGGGCTGAATGGCCTGTTCTCATCTAGGGGGTTCCAATGTTCTATATTAGTTAATGAATTTAGCTTTGTGCTGTAAAGGTTATGAGTGGCAGTGTGTAAAATGACAAGTCTGATATTTTTCTGGTGAAAGTTATTTTTACACAATCATGGTATATATTAGTTTGCCACATAAAATTTCACTCTAAAATGAAGTGCTTTTTTTGATAAATTTAAAAATATCTTGTCTTTTTTTACAGCTAACAATAGGGCTGAAGAGTACCTGAGTCAGTAGGTGAATGAAAAGCCTTAACAACAACAACATTTATTTCTATAGCACATTTTCATACAATAATGTAGCTCAGAGTACTTTATAAGATGACAAAGAGAAAATAAAAACAATTAAGATAAAGCACCAATATTAAAGAATAAGTAACAACAAAACAAGGTCATTTCAGATGCCTGGGGGACAGAAAAACAAAAAAGTTGGAGAAAAAAAAGAACAAAATCTGCAGAGGTTCCAAGGCCAAAAGACCGCCCAGCCCACACTGGACGTTCTACCTAACAAATGTTCTTAAATCAGTACTCCTTGTTTTCAAGCTTCACATGATAGGATTTGATGAAATTGGTCTTATGGACAGATGAGGCACCCACCTTCATTCCATCATCACAGGTGGCTGTGTGGTTCCTTGATCAGGTGGTGGTGGTGCAGATCACCACCACAGAAGGACCGGAAAAGACAGCAAAGAATAGAGGGGATTAGTACAGATTGCAGATCCCTGAATAATATTATATCTGTATAGTCTATTAGTAATACAACTAAAATATATCTATGAAAAAGCTATATTAAAATAATACGTTTTTAAGAAGTTTTTCTTAATGTTCCACAATATAAACCTGGTGAATTTGTATAGATAAAGTATTCTAGATTTTAGGTGCATAAAAGCTGCCTGACCACTTCTTTAAGGCTTGGCTCTTGGAATTATAAGTAGACTTCCAATTGAAGATTTAAAGTTACGACCTGGATTGTAGAGAGACAGGCATTGCAAAACAAAGGACAAAGCAAGATTATTTAACCCTTTATAAACCATTAGTACTGTTTTAAAGTCAATTCTGAATGATACAGGTAACCAATGTAATGATGTTAAAACTGGTGACATTTTCTTTTTTGAGTTAGGATTCTGGCTGCTGCATTAACTGCACTAATTGCAACCGATTAATGTCTTTCCTTGGTAGTTCTGTTAGAAGTGTGTTACAGTAATCTAGTTAACTAAAAGCAAAACTGTGAATGAATTTTTCAGCATCTTGTAAAATTATAATACGTCTACCTTTTGCTTTATTCCTTAAGTGAAAAAATGCAGTTGACGTAATCTGTTTAATATATCCCTACATCCATTTTTTTATTTAGTTTGAGAAAGATTCTACTCTATTCTGTTTGGAAATATCGCTAAGACATTGGATCAGAGAGCCAAGAGCGTCAGGGTCAGGCGCTATCAATAAACACAGCTTTGTGTCATCCACATAGCTGAAGTATTTCACCTTGTGTTTTGAAATAATTTGATCTGATTGAAGCATTTAGATTAAAGAGAGCAGCGGGCCCAGAATAGATCCTTGTGGTACACCCTGTACAATATCATGAGTCTCTGAAGTGGAGTCACTACAACTAACAATAAATGTTCTGCCTGTTAAGTAAGAGTGAAACCAATTTAAGATGCTGCTGGAGCGGCTCAACCAATGTCTAAGGTCAGTCAGTCATTATCCAACCCACTATATCCTAACACGGGGTCACAGGGATCCTTTGGAGCCAATCCCAGCCAACACTAAGGTGATTTATAAATATACTGTGGTCTATGGTGTCAAATTCTGCACTCAAGTCTAAGAGAACAAGAACAGATATGGCCTATGGTCTGTATTAACCTGCAAATCATTTACTACTTTAACCAGCACAGTTTATATATTAAACTTGCCAAATATGTACATTTTGAAGCAGCAAAGGCTATAAGAAAACAAGCCTTTCGTGTTTATGAGCCATCCTTTTGATAGCAAAGGGAAAGTAAAAACTAGTTACATAATCACAGATTCTTGGAAGTATTTTTGTTAAGATAGATGCACATTTCCCATTTGCTTATCTGCTCACAACTGCCATTGTGGGTGGAGTTTAGACTTAAATAAGGAAGTCAATCAGCACGACTAAAACTGTTTAGAACTAATGCTGTCTTTCAAAATATTTGGTTTGAAAACGTACATATCCAAAATGTTAACAAAAGCTGAAAAACTTTCCATAGGCTTCCGTGTGGTAAAATCACAATACCTTAAGGTTATGGCTTGTAGTGCTTAGGTTGGATGAAAACACTTGAATGTAAGAACTACTGAAAGTGGAGTTTCTAGTGCTCATTTCTCCATGGAAGTCTACCTGCAGTCGAAGAAGAAAAGAAAATGTTTTTCCAATTAACCTTATTGAAGCCACCTGTAGTTCCAAACATATCTAAAGTGAGGCATATCACTGCAGCTGCAAGTGAAGTGGGCTGAAACGTAGAGCCATGGAATAAATATTAACAATGGAAATGTTCTTTACTAGCAAACTCAGGAACTATATAGATAACTTACTTAGGGTGGCAAGGTAGAACAATCATTACTAGTGTTTCTTCACGAATCTAGTGTCATGCCGCCCAGTTGTTTTCTCTGTGGATTTTGAATGTTCTGCCAGACTAAGTATAGTGTACTCCCTCAGACGTAAATGAAGTTATAAAGATAAATTGAAATGGTAGTCCCGGAATAGTGTGAATGAGATTGTGTGTGTGGGTATGTGTGTGTCACTTGTTCCTGTAATGGGCTGACGCCAGTTTTCTCGTCTTTCACACTATGACATGGAGTGAGACACAGTTGGTGAGATGAGGTGCAGAGACATTTTTTTAAATGGATTAATCTCACAAATAGTTTTACTGTTTTATTCCTTTCTAAAGCAATGTGGATATACTGTTTTATAATGTTTGTGTAATCTCAAGATGGGGATTAATATCCATTGACATTCTTTCCTTAGGAAATGGACATATTTAGTAAGTTTAAGCTTTTTGTATGGACCCAGGTATACTTCATCCCTGTTTCAAACTACAAGAACAGGCAAGATTTTTTAAAGATTTATAAAAAAACAATGTTTCACTTTAAAACACAATTGTATGTGACAAATATTTAATATATAAAAG
Source organism: Polypterus senegalus (assembly GCF_016835505.1). Taxonomy (NCBI): domain Eukaryota; kingdom Metazoa; phylum Chordata; class Cladistia; order Polypteriformes; family Polypteridae; genus Polypterus; species Polypterus senegalus. The sequence goes on from NC_053157.1 coordinate 19,514,342, forward strand.
AAAGATGGAAGGTGTGGGATAAAGCTAGTATACAGAAGTTTCAACCTAAAGAAGAATAGAGAAAATGCTGAACCATCATTTACTAACATTGTTCAAAAAGGCATGGTGAAAACCATTAATTCTGACACACTTTAGGTAGTAGTCTCCATTTTGTCTATTTTAACTCTTTCAAATGCGTTGAGCTTGCGTTTCACTTTTGTTTAATATGCTGCTCAAGTTCTCACCTCCCACGGTAAACTTGATTGCACTTTGACAATATTCAGCTTCTTGTCAAGGTCTGGATCTCCCATCTTCTCTTCACACACAGGAGCTGCCAACTGTTAATTATTTCTGGGATGTTCCTATAATAAATGCAGACCCTTAATTTTGTTACTTGATCTTTGCATCCCAGCTCACGCATTATTATTGCACATTTCTGAACAGCATGACATCATTTTATTGAGATGTGCCATTTCCATTCACTTGCCTCCTTGTAGACACTCACTCCATTTGCTGGTAAAGGTAATTGAAGAAAGTGTTAGGATTAAAGAAAAAAAAATATGTTTGTCTCGCTCAACTTCATTTTTCAAGTCTGGTTTAAAATAGACTTCTCTTTGTTGTTAGTATAGTTTTTGTCCCCCAAGAATGCAGAGCTTATTAATATGTTATACTTTGTAAGTAAAACAGCAAAGTGTGGGAGGAGTGGTGGCTCTGAGGCTAGTGATTTACACTGGCAATCGGAAGGTTGCCGGTTTGAATCCTGTAAACGCCAAAAGTGACTCTACTTCATTGGGCCCTTGAGCAAGGCCCTTAACGTGCCATTGCTCCGTCCTGGGTATGACGTTAATCTGCATCTAGCCCTGCATGTGGGCCCTCCAACCTGCATGGAAAAACCTGGGGGTTGGTGGCAGAATTGTCACTCCAGCCACCATAAAAAAAACCTCACACTCTATTCCATCTGAACTAGTGTGGTGCTGAGGTGTCACCCATTGCATGACGGCACTCGGATCCTAATCTGGGATCCTGAGTTGGTTTGTCATGTGGTGGCTGTGGCAATACGCTGTATCAGCGTGTGCTCCTAACCTCTCTCTCTCTCTCTGTTTGTAAGTGCACAGGGCAATGACATTTAACTCATTAGTTCAGAATATTTTACTAGTGCTTTGAAAATAGTAATATAGAAAAATCCCCTGCATATTGGAAAGTGGCACTTTAGGCTGCTGCCCAGCAGTTAGGATCTTAACCCCAGTTTGCTAATTTGTCAGTAGTTTCCAAGCTGTCTTCATGTCTGTTTGAATTTTTCTCTGGATACCCCAGTAAAGACGTGTGTTATGTTAATTGTATAAGGCTAATTTAGAGTTGCCAAGTGAATGTGCCCTGCAGTGCATTGGCGTCTGCTAGGGTCTGGTCCTTCGAGACCATTAAATGAATTAAGTGGATCTGAAGATTGATCTATTTATAAAATTACTGTCGGATTAAAACATGCAAGAAAAAAAGCTAACAACATAGTCATTCAGGGTTTTCTTAATTCAACTCAAGAAAACTTCCAGTTTTTATGTATTTTCCTTAAATTTCCCTTCACGTCCTTTACTCAACAGGACGGAATGGATAAGTGATAGGCTGTCCTTCTTTGTTTCAGCTTTTTGCTTTGTTTTAATTGTGTCTAATTTCAGACTTCACTGGGAGTGACTTTTGCTGAACAAAAAGGCTTTGCCATTGTTTAGAAAAAGATGAAACTAGATGAGTTTTTAGAAATTCTGCTACAATGAAAGTTGTTTAGCTTGTTGAATTTGTGAATAAAGCAAGTATTGAAATAAGAGCTTCATGATGATGGTCCTTTATACCAAATACTCTGCACTAATCCGGTTTGTATTGTCTCCTGACAGTGTAGCATATCCAACAACTAGTCCTGATGGTGTTGAACTGACACTGTTCATTTCTTCTCGGTGTTGCCAGAATGTCTGCCACAATCTTAAAATTGGATTACGTTATTAATAAATTTTATTAATTAAAGTGTATTCAACTGATTGTTCAGCTCATCACCGATTTAAGAGTTTATTTTATAGACCTCTTTCTCAGATGCATTCCGTTGAATTGCTTCCTTTGAAAATAAGATAAATTAAAAACAAAATGGATCTGTTTCCTATTTTTAGATATAGAAATCCCCAAAGCTTCCTATTTCCTCATTAAGAAGTTAGAGAATGAACTTGAATTAATTTACCTCTAGCTGACAAATGGAAGCCAAAATAAACTGCTAATTCTTATTCTCCTTGATGAGTGTTGCCTTGACGCCATTTGTCACATAAGAAGCAATTTGAAAAGCAATGGCATCACATTTTTCAAATGTGTAGAACACATTGCTATGTTTCTATGCAACAGTACTTTGTGTGTCTTGAATTACATATTATTTGAATTATTTCAGATGTTTTCAGAAGTGGTTGGCAAATCACCATCCTATAATTAAACTTCAGTTATGGACAGTACTGTACCAGGCATTAGGAGGTTAGGTTCTTTCTGTCAGATTCCAAGCTTTATTTCTTTTAGGAATTTTACCAGTTAGAGGTTTTTTTTGTCTCACCTCTTTTGCAGCCGATATTTGCTTGATAGATTTGCTTTTTCATATATTTCTAAATTTTGTGTCTTTTTTTACTAAATGTATTTTTTTTTTATATCTTCCACTTTTAGAATCTGTTAATTCAAACTTTCGGATCTTTTTATCAGATTCTGTATAACAAATGTACATCCACACTACTTCATTTTAATTTTAAAAAGGCATCCATTAGGCTCTGTTTTCACCTTGCATCCACAATACCCCTGGCGTCTTTAACCCCAGTAAACGGAGACTTTTGGAAACAAACTCCAGAGCACTATCCTCTTGAAAATGCTGACTTGGCATTGCAGTGTGGGCGGATAAAAATGTTGACTTCTGAACAATAAAACTCAAATAATTTTCTGATTAGTTTGTGCTTGTTACATAGCCATTCCCATATTGGATCCTCATCATTACAACATCTCATTCCCTGACTGGTCACCTTCATGGAAGAAAATGATCTTCCAACTTTGCAGGTTTAGAGAAGTTGCTTTCCATGGTGCTTGTTGTGTTGCTTACCTGTATGCAAATTGCATTTTCTACAGTTTGAATGCTACAGGTGTGCACAAAAGGCAAATCATTTTTTGTCACTACAGTTGTGAGATAAATCCCTTGGCCAGGAGCTGTGTTACCATCCTTTCAAGATTTTTCCACATAGATAAGTGCAGTGTCCAGTGTAGGCTAATGACTACCATCATATGCATTTTTCTTTGTTTTAGTATGGATGGAGATACATTTATAAAAGATGTGAGAACGATAGTGTGGACTGTGACCACTAGGGGGTGTCTTACAGACCGAAATCCTTGACACAACTTCATGGGCACAGTTTGAGATGCAAATAAATGGTGTTGTTCTCACAAATACCTTATATAGTTTTCTCGATTCCAACAATACAGTATAACTCTCCAGGGAGAGTGAAGCAACTCTTTTGCAACCCAGACCCAGTGGTACTTCCGGGTAAGGTGGAACCTCTCCCTGAAAGTGAAAAATGTGCCCAACAACCCTCCGCAGCATCACCTGAGGACCCCAGTAAAGCTGTCTACCAGTCCTACAACACCCATGAAACCCTGCTGGTGTCCCAATGGATATCATTCCAGTGGGTTGCAACTCCATATGTAATGGGAGAACAAATGCCCCTGGAGACAGTCTCCACCTGTCCTTCGGCTGCAATAACCTCCAGACTTGGAAAGTCATCACTTACCAACCGGCCAGGATGGCTGTCTATTCGCATCCTTCAATAACACAGGCATCCAATATGGGTAAGGAATTATCCATCCCAGCCCGGATGCCAACCAACCTCAATCTATGACAGAATGTAGCCCAAGTTCCATGGTTTTGTCATAATTTTGATCTTTTTTTATCCTGTGTTATCCTCTGCTAACTTTTGCTTTGTATCTTTGAAACTATATGAGGATTCCACTTTTGAAGGCAACTTTAGGATTTCTTAAATGTGGAAGTCAAATCTGTACTTCAGATTTCTCATGACAAAGCAGCATGTTTATTCTGCAAGGTCAAACTGGATTTTTATTTTAATTAGAAGAGTTGCAGCCATACTACAGGATTTCATTGCTGCTTTCAGCTGCTTTCCCTCCATTTGTCTGATTTGCTCTTAGAAAAACCTTGGCCTACTATATGCATTTGAAATGCAGCAGTTTGACAGCATTGCGTTAGGTTTACAGGAAATACCAGTGGCGGTGTGATCTCCAGTGTTCATTACTTGAATACCAGACCTATGATGCATTTATTTTTCTTTTCCTCCTCTTGCTTTGTAAGCAGGGGCTGCTTTTTACAATTGGTATGTAAACTATTTCAACAAAACATTTTAATAAATTGTGACAAGACTTAATTTTAATGTGGGAGTTGGATCATTGTAAACTTTTTTTCTTATTATTATTGTTGCTGACCTTATTTGTATTACAAATATTTTCTTATTTAGGAGACACCTTTTCCCATGATGATTTAAAAAATTAGCCAAATACTAGAAGATAAAATTTGAAGAAGAAAAGATGACTATATAATTAAAATTGGCCCTGTGTAGTTTGCCATTGAGTTATATAATTTGTACTTCTTGCTCATTGTCTAGCTTTTTCCTTTAATGATCACTCTCTTCAGTTTTATGCTTTATCAAAATTATTACCTGGTAAGGCAGTCAAAGAGTAACTTGCCTACTCCATTTTCAATCATGTTATGCATATATTGTGAACAGCAAGGTGACTCAGTGGTTAGTGTGACTGATTCAAGGATCTTCTATGTCTGTTCACTTACTATGTAAAGTTTATATGTTCTTCCTGTGTCTTTCCTCCACTTTAGATTTCTTCCTATACCCCTAAAGATGTATGTTAGATTTATTAATGATTTTACATTGGTCCAGTGTTTGTTGACACTACAGCGGATTAGGGCCCCATTCACAGTTGGTCCAGGTCTTGCCACTACTGCTTCTTTAATAAGATTCACCTCTACCTTGACAGTGAATTGTATGAAGCAGAACGCATGGTGTCTCAAGGATCAGACACCCTGGATTAAAGTTCTGTCTCGGTTCTTGTGAGGTTTGTACCTTCTCCCTGTATATCCCTGAGTTTTCCTCCTACAACCCCAGAGATATGTGTTTTAGGTATTTTGGTAGGTTGAAATTGACCCTATGCGGATGTGAGTGGGCCCTGCATTGGATTGGTACACCAGTAAGGGTTGGCCCTACTTTTTAGAATTCATACCTTGAACTTGAGATCGCCTGGATAGGCTCTGACTGCCTGTTACTCTGAATTAAATTGAGTTTTTTAAGAAGCAGGATGCATTCAAACAAAGTTGAATAGAAAAAGTTTAAATTATTATTAGAATTTGTATATATTCTTACTGTTAGTTCCCGGTGTTTATGTTGTGGAAATAAATTCCAGCACTTTGGAGCTCAAAAACAAAATGCAGTCTTATAATTCTGTGTTTACCAGGCCTGTGCTGATAGTCCTTAGATTTCTGTTTGTCAAGGAAGTGCTACTATGTCTCCTAGGATCTAGTGTAATTACTGCATGTACAACCTTCACATTTCTTGCCTGCCGTAAGATAACAACAGTAAGGTGTCAACAACATTGTTAAAGTCTTTAAGGACTTTGTGCCTCATGGAGAAAGGAGAATGTGGCTCATATTTTAGGGAACCATACATTGGATCACTTTCCTCTAGAACAAGGATGTCAGACTCAGTTCCTGGAAGGTTGCAGGTTTTCCTTCAATCCCTTTCTCCATTATTAACCAGTTACTTATGATACTAGAACATACTCTGTTGTCTTGATTTTAATGGATTGGATTTTAATTGTTTTACTAGGGCCTCTGTCCCCTGCTCGCTTAGCTTGCCAACCCCGGATGTGGATTTCACTTTCCCCAACCAACAAATCTTTTAATTCTCGCGGATACGCCTCTTCATTGGGAAGAAATGCTACTTTTCCTTGATGGCAACACGAATTAGGCGATCTACAAGTCTGACTTAAAGTTTAAAACCGAACAATATCTACATAACATACTTATGTCATATCACCTATGTCCATATATTCATTCTCTTTTTGCTGTTTCGTTATTTCACCGAATAATAATTTCTGTTTGTTAGCGCTAATGTGATTTTTACTATTAGTTTTTTGAGACTTTTGAATTTTAGTACTTTCATAATCTCTAACCTGCTCTGCATGTGTATCGCGCCAACGTTTTTGAACCTCTTTATGACGTTCTACTTTGTCTTCTACTCTCTATCTTTTATTTCCGAGCCCTCTTGGAGCTGAGTGCACCTGAAGTGAGAGGACTGTGGGTGTGGTTGTAAATGTCTGAGAGGAGGGCGGGACTTGTCAAAATCTCTTGGCAAAAAGTCTTGTCTTGTGGGACCTGAAATTATCTCTCGCGGGAGTTGAAATTATCTCCAAGAAAGTCTCGTCTGAGTATTTCCTTTTATAATAGAGATTTATTCTGTGAATTTCCCCTTGGGATTAATAAAGTATCTATCCATCTATCCATCCATCAACGAGCAATCAAACAACAACAAGATGCAAAGCAAGGCGGCAAATGAACATGCTAACTTTGCTCTCATTTGTATCTTTCTCAATAAAATATCTCCCCAAAAAAAAGTGAAGCTCTGATCTAGAAAATATTTGGTTGGTGATCTTGGGTCGGCAGTTTTGGGAATAACTGGTATGGCAGAACAAGAATAAAATGAAACCATCATATTAAATAATGGATTTTATTAACAACTAAATAGGAAATTGGTTGGAGTGAAAGTGGTGGTCCTTTAGGATTCTTTTGAAACTTCCAAGTTAAATGGTCACCTGTTGGCTTGCCTTGCATCTCCTTATCCTTTGGCTACTGGTTGAGGAAAACCCAATTAAGCAAGTCATTCAAAATGAATTCATAAGCATTATGTTAAATTAGCAGCAGTAACTGATTAATAATTGTAAAGTGGCTGGAGTGAGAACTTGCTGCCACTGCAGCCCTCCAGGATGTGAATTGACACCCCTACTCTAGACAACAGTAGCACTTTGCGGACTTTCAAAACTCGACTGTATTATTTTGGAGAAGTTAGATGAAAAAGTTTGGCATGCTATCTGAACAACTGCTTTCAGATCCTGCTTTCATAGAAGGAGATACCTTACTGCAAACCTGAGATGAAACAGAAACTGCTCTATCTGAACTTTCCAATAACACAAAACAAATGAACAACCTAGTAAGAAATTTTCAACAGCTTCATTGCAGCATTCCATATAACCAATTAAATCTTAATAGATATACACACTTACTTAAAGAGGTTTTCAGAGGACAACACAATAAGCAGCCACTGTGTTCATAGTATCAGATGCTTTGCACTTCATGAAATGGTATGCCAGACATGGAGCAGGTGGTCCAAGTAGTTTCTGGAGGAAGAGAATGCATTTATTGTTGGTATGACATTATCGAAGTGTAATCAGTTAAATGTACTGTGTGCTAGAAATGTCCAGTGGGAACTTAATGTAGGAAATGAAGCCGCTCAGTGGAAGCACTTGGGTTTGAGTATACTTTGAGGTTGACCTTTGTGTCATTACTTATCAGAAACATTTTTGAAAAGCTCAAAATGTCAGCCTTTAACCTTGAAGCAAAAAAATGGCTTTGGACTATTCCAGGGCTGTTATTTCTTTTCATTGGTGCAGACAAGCCATAGTAATTAGGTTGGTCAGCAAGATTAGGCTTCTGTAATCCATCAGTTAATCAGCTCAAGTGCTACCTGCTAGGATTTTGAGCTGCATAATAGATAAGCATTATCTGATGTATGAAGGTAGGCACAGCCAAACAAACTTTGTGTCTTAATGTTTGCTGTTTTGCATGTGCATTTTTTTAAAAAGTAACAATTTACTTAGTTTTGAAAACAAGTGTGTTCATGCTTTACAAGTATTATGTGTACTGTATGAGAGGAGTGGGGTGAAGATATGTGTGTACTATATCTGTATTACTTGGCCTCAGATCCAGCATCCTTGGTTTGTACCCCACACTGTTTTGTTCTCACTTAGGAATTTGCATATTCCCCTTTTTTATGCTTACAGTACATCTTCCTCCAGGTAGTCCATTTTTACGGATGACATACTGAAAAAACTTAGCATACCAAATAGGAATGATGAATTTCATGGTCTCCTGTTATTTGTCAGACTTCTTATTCCTATATTTCCTTTCACATCAGCACCAACATGCAGCCTAGGTTTACTTTAAAATGGCCCAGTGAACAGAGTTGGGTATGTGCATGCTTGAACCATAATTTAGACCATGTGCTCAGAGCTGTCAGGATCAGATTAAGCATGTTTAAGAACGTGTATACACGTGCAGTATTTTGATGTCATTTTCAACACTAGCATGGGAAGAAGAGGATTAGTGTTGTCCTTGATATTCTTCATGGTTAAGAAAAGCAGGACACATTCCTCAGCCCAGTAGCAGATAATGAGATTTACGAAATAAAGGTAATACCAAAATCATTTAGACCTCGTCCAACATTTTTTTTCTCAGTTTTTAAATCCCTTCCTGAATAAATTATTCATCTTGGCCATATTAAGTGGGCTTATAAATGCACCATGCTCCCTTAGAAAATGAAATTGTGTAGTAATTAGTTCAGTTACATCCATCCATCCATTTTCTAACCCGCTGAATCCAAATACAGGGTCACGGGGGTCTGCTGGAGCCAAACCCAGCCAACACAGGGCACAAGGCAGGAATAAATCCTGGGCAGGGTGCCAACCCACCACAGGACACACACAAACACACCAAGCACACACTAGGCCCAATTTTACAATGGATCCAAAAAGTATTCAGACCCCTTCACTTTCTGCACACTTTGATGTGTTGTAGATTTAATTTTAAATAGGTAAATTTGCCATTTTTGTCCATCAATCTAGACTCGGTAACCCATAATTAGGGTATTGAAAACATGTTATCAGAAAGGTTTGTGAATGTATTAAAAATCGAAAACTAAAAGCTCTCATTCATAGACGTATTCTGACCCTTAATCAGTACTCTGTAGAAGCCCTTTTGGCAGCAATTCCAGCTTTGATTCTTCTTGGGTAAGTTTATCAGCTTTGCACAGTTGGATTTGGCCAGTTTATCCCATTTTTCCTTATAGATCTCCTCAAGATCCAGTTAGACTATTATAGAAGAGTCCTCAAACTGCCATCTTCAGGGATCTCCATCTCATGTTCCATGGGGTTTAAGTCTGGGTTTTGGCTGGGCCACTTGAGGACAGTCAGGGACTTGTCTCAAAGTCACTCCAGCATTGTCTTCAGTGTATACTTTGGCTCATTGTCATTTTGAAAGGTGAACTGTCAACTCAGTATGAGGTTGTATGCACTCTTGAGTGGGTTTTTTTAAAAACATTGTTCTGTATTTGGCTACATTCATCCTTCCCACATTTCTGACCAGTCTGCACTGTCTTTGCTGCTAAGACAAACTCCATTGCATGATACTACCAACACCGTGCTTTAATGCAGGGATGGTATTAGGCAGATAACGAGCAGTGCTTTGGTCTCCGCCAGAGAGAGTGCTTGAAGATATGCCCAAAGAGTTTAATTTGCGTCTCATCAGACCAGGGAATCTTTTTCCTCATACTGTCGGATTCCTTTAAAAGCTGCTTAGCAAATTCCAAGTCGGAGTTAGACACTGTACTGTAAATCTGCGATTAATGGAGTGCTACTGAGGTGGTTGTCTTTTCTGAAAGGGTTCCCCCATCTCAGCAGAGGACTTTCTGTTAGAGTGACCTGAGGTCTTGGTTTGCTTCCTTAACAAGGCCTTTCTTGCCCCATTACTCAGTTTGTATTGGTGCCCACCTCTGTGAAGATACCTGGTGCTTCTAGACTTCTTGCATTTCACAATTATTGAGGCTACTGTGTTTCTAGGAAAATTCAAAGCTTTAGAAGTGGTTTTGTTCCCTTTCCCTAATCAATGCCTCACCACAATTTGATCGCAGAGGTCTACAGGGAGTCCCTTGGTCTTTATGGCTTGGTTTTTGTCCTGACATGCAGTTTGAATTGTGGAACCTTCTACACACAGTTACATGTGTGCCTTTCTAAAAGAAGCCCAATTCATTCAGTTTGTCACAGATGGAATTCAATCAAGTGCTAGACACATGTCAAGGATAATTATAGAAAACAGGACATAGCTGACCACAATTTGGAGTACTACAACATAGGCTCTGAATACTTAAATGAATGAGAGGTTTTAGTTTTTGATCTGTAATAAATTTGCCAACCTTTCTTAAAACATCTTTTCCATTTGTCATAATTGGGTATTGAGTGTGGAGTGATGCGTAAAAATTGGCAAATTTTTAAATTAGATAGACCAGTGCTGTAAATGTTGATGAGACTGCAAATGGCAGACTTAAGGATTCACATTTTCAAAAATGAAACTGCTTTTGGTCACAACATTTCCATTGTCATTTGGTATTTAGTACTTCCTCACAGTTCCAGTGTAATGAGTTTGAGTTGGTATGGAATTTGTACTTTTCTCTGTTTTACTTTCACATCACAGAGATAGATGTGTGTGGCTGATTTAGATGCTGTAAATTAGCTTCTATGCTAGACAGGCATCCTGTTCAGTGTAGTTTTCTGCCTTTCACTTATTGCTGCAAGGACAAACTCCACTTCATATGAATTCTACCAAATTAAATGGGTTTGAGAATGGCTAGATGGATGTCAGCATTTAAAAGAAATTCCTGCAATAGGTTGTATTCCTTTTCCCATCCATTTATGTAACGCACTAAATCTGGTAATACATTGCTAAAGTTATTGTACTTTGTGCTGCCTGTCTTTTGGAAAAGTAACACTCTGAGGTTAGTACAATGGGTTAAACTGCTAGAGCTAATCCCTGCAGATCAACATCTTGAATGACAAATTGCTTAGCTGTAGCTCCCTACACGGTCTGATTTACAGTCATGCTGTAATTTAGTAATGCCAACCTGAGGAAGCAGATAATTGAACCTGTTGGCACTAACAATGTGTGGTAATCATTTTTTTTAAAGCAAAAACAGTCCTCTTCCCTAGATAAAGATCTTCCTATTCAAGTCTCATTGTTATTACGCATTTCTTTAGGAAACCAAATATTTGTAAGTCATCAGTGGGTGTGAGTGCTTGTGAATTTCAAAAAATAACAAATAGTGCTTACTCTGAGATAGGCATTGTGAGCAGCACATTTTAAGTCGTGACTTGACTACTATTTGGAATGGGTGATGGTGGAAAGAGTTTTTAGGTATTCATATTTTACCGTGTAGAATGACTTTATGCTACTGTAATTCATCCTCAGTCAAGAGCAGGCCCTACATCTCATGTATATGTGGAGACGATGATGTTCCAGCAGAAATGAAAAAGTGCACATGTGGGGAATCCATGAAGTGACAAAAAAATAAATGTAATTTTTCTTAAAGGATGAGTTCACTTAATAGGAAAATTGTGTATAACTGGTCATGTAAATTTTATATATCAGTCTCTCTCTGTTGCTTGTAGCTGTACCTGTGTGCTGCTAGATGTTAGAGCATGTGATGGCACTAATGACCACTCTCTTATGTAAAACAGGGCTCTGTGAGTCTTCTGCTCTATTCACATGCTGTATGAGTTTTCAGAATTGCCACTTCTGATGTCTCACCTTCCTTCTTTGTTATGCTCACATGAATTTCTAATAGGGATTTTGTGAGAAGCGTGTCGTTACTGTCGATTTACCACTTAGTCTGCACAAAAAAGCAATTAAGGACTTGCTATCCTTTTTTTGTGGAAATACGATAAATGTGTAACAGATTAATTTTTTTATAGATATAATGAGACCAAAAATATCATTTTTGGCTAACCTATTAATTTTAATTTTGTTTTATTAGAGCTTACTGTAAGAGCTTACTATTATGTTAAACCTCAACTAATTTGGATAGAACACTTCTCTAAATTGTTTTTTTGCATGTAATTTCACTGTATAAAGCTTATACTTCCTTCATGTCTCACAGAAAGTGAGTGCTGCATTTGTGTGTTTTACAGATAGAACAAATGAACAAAGCAAATTGTCATTAGTGTATTACAACAATTACAATGATAACCAACCTTGCAGGCTTAGATAGCTTGTCATGTCACAAATAGGTATGGTTTGTGTCTAACTGCTGTATTTCTTATCGCTACTTATCTACAGGACTTCAGTTTTCACACTCACCCTTCAGATTACAGTGTGCAAACTATGAACACTTCTCATTTACAGACGATGTTTGCCCCTGTATGAAATACAGATTTCACCCTATGGGGCAATCTGCTGTGTTCCTTTGCCAGGAATCTGTTTATGCCTTGCATTTCCAGCAGTTACTAGCATTTCGCTCTTTGTCGTCAGCAGATGTTTGATGTTTTGGTAAAACAAAGCTGGCACGAAATAATAGGAGTGTGTGCATTTTGTAATATAATTATGAGGAACAAAAAAAATCCCCCAGCATTCTTATCCGGTTGTACTACTTCTTTTTAATACTTCCTATGAAAATAAAGTGTGTTTTATCAGTATGAGCCAGGAATAAATCCAAAGTGCAGTACACAGTCATAGCTCATTAATGTTGCTGTCTTGGCAACACTTGGCATAAAGCAATAACCAATAAAGTGTTGTTCTTATTTTTCTAACATTGCACCCATTCATGCCAATTCAGTCACTCCAGTTAACCTAACATGCACGTTTGGGATGTGGGAGGATATCCAAAGTATCTTGAGAAAATTCCATGCAGACTTGGTGAGAACATGCAATGATCTGGCAGATTGTGGCCTGGGGTTCAGTCTTAGGATTCTGGAGTGGTGAGGCAAGAGCACCAACCACAATGCTAGCTAGATCCCTTCCCTATAGAATTGAAATTTGTTATCAGGAGATAATGATGTTTTTTTAAATAGAACTGTTATGGTGACATATTTACAGTGAATATTTTATTGTTTTCTTTTTTTCATACTCATAGCAGTGTGTCCATTAGTATTACTTTTTGTTATTCATATTGTACAATTTTTGTGTTGCTATCTGTACAGAAAACATATTTCCTTGAAATACTGACAGTGCCTGTGAACATTGGGGAGACTATATGCTATGTAGCATTTAAGATGAGTGATCAAAGTGTTTTGTCCCAAATTCTGTGTATTATTTAAGATGAGTGATTAAAATGTTTTGCCCCTAAAGGTCTTAGAAGAAGTATATGTAATACCAAACAAGTTTTATTTTTCATCATAATACACTTGCTCTTACATAAAACATTTTGTTTTGCTTATGAAACAACTTTTTTGCAGCTGACTTCATGTCTTTATCATTAGCATGGCACATTCTATGGAGATAGCCTTTCAGGTTAGAGAATAAGTGGTGGTCACAAAGGGCTGGGGTGTGGCATCTGTTTGAAATCCACATTTTCAGGGATTGGCTTTATCAACTCATGCAATGTAAATGGTGGCATCAGTCATGAAGCAGAATGAGAAAAGCCGACAGTTTTCCTTGCTGTTTTTCATTAATTAGTGCACAGGCTCCAAGGCCAATCGGCCTAATACTGACAGGTTGTGTGGATCCTCTAGGACATTTTAATCAATATGGACTACAATCTCAACAGCATAAACTATGTACATGATCTTTCTATAACTGGTTTGAATCTTGAATTTCTGTGATGTTGAATTATGAGTTCTCTTCCATTGTTTGCTGTTTGGACTCATAAATGTGTCCAAGGTTCATCCCCATTTATGAAATACCTCATAAATTTCTTCCAGTCTGCATTGTTTGAATTCATTAACTCTTGATTCTTAGAACACTACATGTAGTGATGCTTTATTTTAGGAGTTAACATTCCAGACACCCAGCGTTCACAGTCCCTGTATTGTGTGCTATTTCATGTACCATCCTTCTTTGATTCTCCATTACAGCTCACTTTGTCTTGGCAGCATTTTCTTCTTTAGCCAGCGCTGCAGACTGGCCATAGTTATAGGTATCTTCAAGATGCACCTTATGCAAGCCTCACTCCATGGTTAAATGTTGTAATGCAGCTAGACATGAATGTAGAATGCAGTGCCTCCATTATTTTGGTTGTGTTCCAGCTACCATACAGGTGGCATATTTGGGATACATTTTGAATTGTAAAAGTAGCAGCTCTTTTATTTGAAGATGAATAATGTTTCACATTTCAGTCAGAATGAGACAGTGCTGAGATCCTGCTGTCCTTGAAGACCTCATTTCACAGCTCATGTTTTACAATATTCCACTTTTTCACATTTTATTACTTTAAAGCTTTTATAGTTTGATTCTTTTTTGTCAGAGAGCAGTATACAATTAATTGAACTGTGCAGAAACTATTTTATGCTAGAGATATGTATGCTTAATTCCACTGGGTTTCTTGCTTAATCACCTAACGTTGAGTAATTTCCACAGCCTGATAGATGGTAGACCACCCTAAAGTAAGCAGACTGCTGTCCTGTGGATAAACTGTTGTTCCATTATCTAATGCTGGAATCAATTCCCTCTTAGTAACTGAATATTATTGCACAGCTTAAGTCGATTTTTAATGCAATTTCTTGTCTTAAGGAGAATTGCTTAATGCAGTTATTAGTCTGCATTGGTAAGGCTTATTGTTTTTCCATTGCAGTCTGTATATCGTTAATAATGCAATTTATTAAAGGATGCTGTGCTGTAGTCAGCCTTGCTAGTGACCTTTTCCGTTTTTAAATGTTAGAAACCATAACAGTAGTCAGTTTAAGCCTGGCATTTTTTCATTCTTATCTGCTTTAGATATTGCCACTGCTTTATAGCTTGTTAATATCCTTCTTTCTTGAAATAATTTCTACCTCTGATGGCTCTTGGTGTGATTCTGTACTTTTGCCATTGGCTATGTGGGAGTATAGAGCTACATTGGGTACCTGCTGTCTCTTTGTTCTTCTCTGTGGTCTTATAAGCCTTTGTTGGTTAGCTGACTAATTATATGCAGTTTCTGTGTTGTAAATTCTGTTGAATCTGTCTGTATCAGCAAGTAGGCTTCCTGCCAGTTCAACAGCTGCATCAGCAGCAGTGAGAAGAGAAGTGTGAGAGCTTCTTACGGTACATGATCTTGTTTTCAAACTTGTATCCTTAGTTTAGTGGCTGCTTTTATTATGTTGTCATAAGAAAAATGTCTGTATTTCCTACAACATTAAATATACAGTTTAAGCTTTTAAAAACAAGATTCCTCAAGTGCAAGGCTATGTTTGTGTCCTTGCTAGACTGTAAATAGCTTCTTTTGTTGGTAGGCAAACTTTCCTGGAGGCAGTTTTTACACAAGTTTAAGGTAATTTTGAACAAACTGTGATCCATGTAATTGAATTCTCTGGATATGGCATTAAGAATATAAGAAATCTGACAAACGAGAGGAGACCATTCTGTTCATCCAGCTTTTTTGTTTGGTTATTTAAGCTATTTCAATAACTCATCCAAATACTTCTTAAAGGTTGTCAGAGTTTCTGCTTCAACTACATGCCTACATTAGTTTATTCCAGATTCCCACAACTCTTTGCTTAAATAAGTGCTTTATGGATTCAGTCTTAAGCGTACTTGCTGCCATGTAATTCTTGTAGCGTGGTGATCAGAACTGCACACAGTACTCCAGATGTGGTGTCACTAGTGTGTTATATAGTCTGACCATAATGTGCCTTGACTTAAATTGAGTAACTTTTATGATAGGATCTAACATTTTATTTGCTGCTTTATTTACCTCTGCAAATGGCTAATATGAAAAAAATGTTCTGTTAATACAATCCCCTAAATCCCTTTCAGAGTTTGCGTCCTTTAGGACAGTGTCTACCATCTTGCATTTATAATCAATGCTTGTTTTGCCCATTTGTAGCACTTTGCACTTTTCTACACTGCATTTCCAAGTGTTTTCCCAGTTCTGAAACTTTCTGAATTGCTTTTGCTACCTCCTCAGTGTCTGCCGTTGCTGCAGTTTTAGTGTTATTTTCCAATTTTCACAAGTTTAATAACTCTACAGGAATGTCATTAATGTAAATCAGAAAAAGTAACAGCCCCAGGACAGACCCCGAGGGATTGTACTGATGGCATCACTCCATGTGCAAGAACTTGGCTATGATCTGTCTAAATAAGCTAGATAAATTGATTCTTCTCTCATTCCTACATTGCTTGCTCAAACTTGTTTAATTTAGTAGAGAATCATTAGGGCTTGAATCCTATTCCAAGAGTATTGGATGCAAGACATGAAACAGCCCTGCACAGGGCACTAGTCCTTTGCAGAACCCACTCCTGCACACACCCATACTTAAACAGGGCCAACGTGGAATTGCCTCTTAACATAAACTGCAGACATTGTGAAGAATATGCAATTTCTTCTTGGGGTAGTACTAGGGACAGGATTGAAACCCAGGCTGATGGATTTATAAGACATCAGTGCTACCCACTATGCCCCCATACCACCCCCTTCTCTTTCTCATACTCTGAAACATATAATCATTGATTACCTTTTTGAATGAATACGTATAATAATAATAATACATTTTATTTATATAGTGCCTTTCCCATGCTCACTCCCATATACACTCACCGGCCTCTTTATTAGGTGCACGTTTCTAGTACCGGGTCGGACTCCCTTTTGCCCTCAGACCTGCTGTCATTCAGGTGCTGGAAACCCATCTGAGACGATTTGAGCTTTATGACATGGCACGTTATCCTGCTGTAAGAAGCCATCAGAAGATGGTTACGCTGCAGTCATAAAGGGATGGACATGGTCAGTAACAATACTCAGGTAGGCTGGTGGCATTTACACAATGCTCAACTGGTACTAAGGGGCCCAAAGTATGCCAAGAAAATTTCCCCAACACCATTACGCCGGAACCATCGATACAAGGCAGGATCAATGCTTTCATGTTGTTGATGCCATATAGACCAGGTAACATTTTTTCCAATCTTCCATTGTCCAATATTGGTGAGAGTATAGCCTCAGTTACCTGTTCTTAGCTGACAGGAGTGGCACCCTGTGTGGTCTCCTGCTGCTATAGCCCGTCTGCTTGAAAGTTCAAGGTGTTGTACATTTGGAGATGCTATTCTGCATACCTTGGTTGTAATGAGTGGTTATTTCACTTACTGTGGCCTTTCTTTGAATTTAAACCAGTCTGACCATTCTCCTCTGACCTGTGCTTTCAACAAGGCATCTTCCCCCAGAGAACTGCCGCACACTGGATATTTTCCCTTTCTCGTACCATTCTCGTTAAACTCTAGAGATGGCTGTGTGCAAAAATCCAAGTAGATCAGCAGTTTCACAAATACTCGGACCACCTCACCTTTCTTCCCCATTCTGATACTTGGTTTGAACTTCAGCAAGTCATCTTGACAAAGTCTACATACCTAAATGCATCGAGTTGCTGTCATGTGATTGGCTGATTAGCTATTTACATTAACAGACAGTTGAATAGGTGTACCTCATAAAGTGGCCTGCAGTCCCCTCTTTTCAGGTTTTGAACCAATGAATGAAATTGAATCTTGCTTGCATTTAAGGCTATGAATGAACGATCCTGATTTGTTACTTCTTTTAAGCTGGGTGTTGAAGAAACACACACATACACTTTTACAGTATCCGCATGTGTATAATATTGGGATAGGTGATTTGTAAGTTAATTTATTTGAATGCTATTTTACCATGCAAATAATCTCAACTTAAATGGCATTTCTCAAAAAATTATTAGCACCCATCTGAAAATTTGAAGCAGCTATTGTTTTATTCAAAGAAAGAGCAACAGACTGTGTTTACAAAGTCAGACATTGTTGGATCTTTTCCTGCTGGTACATGGATTACACATTTTAACCTATATATGTATGTCAGAATGTTTATTATGTAACTGTGATGTTTTGCTCTTTAGAAATTCAAATGAGGTCCAGACTACTTAAATTATATAATATTCTAATTTATCTCCTTAATTTTGTGATGCTATACTGATGCATCTAGTGGAAGGGGTGCTATCCATGGAAAATGTACTGGGGGAAAAGGATCCAGCACTCACTTGTGTCAACTGAGATAATACTCTATGAGGCAGCTTTAGTTATTTACTCAATTTAACAGCATTGGAAAACTCATGCAATGAAGTTGAATTAATATTTACACAATCACAAAATTTGGCAGCTTGGTTCTAATGTGAAAGTTGTCCTAGCCTTCCTGGCCCAGTACTAAAGTTCCAGTAGAACTCCTATCATTTAAGAAATGTATTTGTCTAAAGTCAAGGTTCACAGGTGATATGCAGGTTGCTGAACCGTGTCCCTGTTGTTTGTGAAACTAAAGTAGGTCAGATAAGGTTATTGCCTGTCAAACAATAACCTTGTGACAAAATGTGAAAAAGGTTGGCAGACAACACAATTGTTACTTTCTTTCATGTAATTGATTAAATCACAAAGTAACAAGAGCTTTATGTATCCTGTCCAATCCACAAAATAAATTGTAATGATCACAGTTTCCCAATTTAGTAATAAAATAATAAAAGAAATATGCACTTTTTGCTTTTGTAGCCAGAATACTCTTTCTTACCAGTATGCTAACAGTTAACATCGTATTTGAAGGTTTATTCACCACTTTTGTATAAAGTTTAAAGAAGTTTGCAAATGTCACATTTTTCCTTTGTTTTTGAAGACTTGTTATTTTACTGTATTTGCATATGTGTAAACAAGCCAGATAATAAAGTAAACACATGTAAATACTCTGTGATAGGTTTAACACTCATAAATTGATTCAGTGATGTTGTCTTCAGACAGTAAATCAATTAGATGGCAGTTCTTCGTTTAAAATGTTTGCGTGGCAGATTTTAAAGTCCATGTCAACATTTTCTTGAAACGGTATAGTGAATGAAAAGCAAGAAATGTTAAACATTCTGAAACGCACTTAGTCCAAGTTAGAGTCATGGTGCTGGGACCAACCACAGCAGCACTTGGTACAAGATAGTAAATATCCCTGGCCAGTATACTAGTCCTTTGCAGGGCTTAAACACACAGTTGGCCTAGTGTGAGTGTACAATTAGGAACTGGCAGTTAATCTAATCTACATCTCTTTGGGAATGTAGGAAAGAGAACCACACAGACCTGGGGAGAATCTGCAAACTCTACACAGACAATGACTGAGTACAACATTTGAAACCAGATTGGTGAATCCATGATGCAGTGGCACTAACCACTATACTAAGCTATCTGCGTTTTTGCCATGTACATCTGAAAATGATGTCTTTTCATTGCAGTGCAGATGGATGACAATGTAGAATTTTGAAAGCGCTGAGTCTAATTGCATTCTAATTTTTTTTTATGCTTATTATGTATCCCTTGCCTGATTGGATCCTACTAATTACACTGTCTCATTCCCTGATTTTTCAATGAAAACATAGTAGTAAAGTGGTTGTAGTGCTAGTGCACCACCCATGGAAAGCAAGCACCGGTCTAAATGCAGGTGGCAAGCATAAAGACATCACATTTACAGTATAAGGACACAACCTGCAGGTGCTGTGTGCATCTGTAGAGGGAGTGGCAGTGGGAGAGATGGATTACAACAGCAGCATTTTATGCCTAAAAGGAAAATGTTGGCATAAGGCATCTTGCAAAATACAAAGATGCATAAGTTCAATCATGTGTTTTTTTTACATTATGTTTACAATTCATACCAGATACCTTGGATTAATTTTTAATAAATTCATACCAATTTGTCGATATTTTAAAATAAAAAAGTCATTATTGGGGAAACTAAGATTTCTGTCCAAATACAGGAATCCCAGTTTCTGAAATGGCAGTGTGACTGTTTTCAACTTAAATCTACTGTATATGGGTCTAAAACATTCTTCTAGATATTTCTTCTGAGCCATTACCTTATCTCTGTTATCCAAGACATCTCTTCCTTCCTCATCCTACAGAATGAGATTTCAAGCAAATGAAGCAGTTAGTCAAATACTGAAAACACAATTGGTTTATGTGAAATCTTTAATTGAAAAGTGCCTGAAACGTGTCCCAGAAATAAATAAAATTGTTAGTTACTTAATTGCCTGGTTTATTCTGTCTAGCTGTCGGTGAAATCCAAGTGAAACCTTGAGTGATATTCTCGAAATGTCAATGTACAAATGAGGTAAGAAGATGAACTTGTAGGTGATAAAAAAACTCATTGATTTTAGTAGAAGAAGCTGAGGAATTTTAAAAACCTTTCTTTAAAACTTGTTGTGAAAACTTAATTAGGAAATTTAAATCATTAAACCCAATGGCTTCAGTTTCTAGATTCTTCTTGTTGTGGTGCACTTTTTACATATTAATTCTTTTAATTAAGTACTGTTGTACATTTATTTATTTATTTTTTGCCAGTGCTTTGCTTGGTGATCTGTTGCTCTCTGGTGTCTTAACATGAAAGCTAAATGTTTGTTTTGTCAAAGCTAACATCAAAGCATTTTGTTATGGTTTTGCATTAAAACAGCAAATAAAACTGAATTTAGTTCTAATTTAAACCTCTGTTTTCTTATTTCAGTGGCTCATACATTCAAAGTGATACTGTTTGCTTTTCTACTTTTTGTGATATAAGCATTTTCTTTCATTCAAAGAGAAATATTATAATTCATATATTAATTTATTGTACCTTGTAGCATTTGGTGAACAGTCCTAAATACTATGAAAAGTTATTTTAATTCATACTTGGGAAGCACTGTAGTGTAGTGATCAGCACTGCCGCTTGACAGATCTAACATTCTCTTCTTCTGTGGGTTTCCCTTCCAGTGCAGATTGTTAATTTGGGGACTCTAAATCTGCCCATTCTGAGTGCAAATGAAGGAGTGTGTATGTGAGAGAGATTTTTTGACTGCCTTATCCAGGGTAGTATCTCTGCCTTGTGCCCAAGGCTGTCAGTTTAGATTCTGGCCCCTGGAGCTTTGAAAACGACTGAGGGAATGAATAAATCATGCTCAATTTATTCAATATGTGCTATGTAAAAGTTAAATAAAATAAGGCAGTAAAGACAAACACTAAAGCAAGGGAAACATTTTCTTTTAATGAATAGTATAAAATTTTAATATATCTACCAACAAGTTTCATATTAATAAAATATTGTAATACACATACATTGGATACAGGCAGTTAAAATGAGATTTCTCCACAAGATTGCTCGACTTACTGTCCCAGACTTGGTGAGGATCATTGCAATATGGAAGAAACAAATAGAATCTCTGCTTATCTTGCTCAGGTAGAGGAACAGTAGGTAGTAACTAATATTTCATCATTATTGTCGGTCATCCTTTTCAGTTTGCTTTACCAAATGATGGTCATGTTAGCAGCACACAAACTGGACAGTCTAGGTTACCCTATCCCAGACAATCAGGGGGCATCCTAACTAAATACCTAAACCACCTCACTTGGATCCTTTCATTCCATATATCTATCTGTTTGCTTAACCTGCTTATCCAGGGCAGGGTCATGGGGCATCTGTAGGTTATCCCAGCAGTCATCAGGCGGAAGACAAGAGCATCACCTGGATGGGGCACCAGTCTATTGCTGGGAGAACAAACACACCACACTTCCACTCTAGGTCCAATTTAGCAGTGCCAGTCCACCTAACCTGCATGTCTTTGTACAGTGTAAAGAAACCAGAGTGCCAGAAGAAAACCCAAATAACATGTGGAGAATATTCAGATTCCATACAGGGAGTACATGTGATGTTAACCACTGTCTTGAAGCATAATAATAATACTTGTAATAATAATTTACCTAATATAGTTCTGTAAAATATATGATTTTACAAAGAATACATCAGAACTTCATTATTTTTGTATACATTTATTCTCTTGTGAATGTTTCATAACCTGTATATTCTTTGTAATTATCTTAACATGTATATTGAATATAATGAACACTTAGTTTATGAATGCCTTGCAGTGTTTCTTTAATTATGTAACATTCCAGAAGAGATCTGCTTACTTTAGTTATAAGCATCAGTAATTCTTAAAGCAGCTCAATCCTAGTGTAATCTCTTCAAGTTCACTTTTCTCCTCTAGGTAATAAGTGAGCAAAATGACTAATCCAAGTTAGGTCGATGGAACATTTTTTTTTGTTATGGTAACAAGGACTTTATTTCAGCTGCACAGTAAAGCTGACATTGCTGTATGTGTATAGCTGTATTGGTGTTTCGCACATTGAGGCATATTTTCTGAAGCAAATAAGTTAATTATTTATAAACCTCCTCCATAATCTTAACACTTCATACACCGTAAAAGAAAATGCATGCATGTTTTATGGAAGGGGAGAGCTCATTCAGCTGACAACAATTCATTATGTAATGAACAATTACAAAATTAACTTTAAAAGGTGGAAAATTCTATTTGTAAAAGAAACATAGATTGTAATGCAGGTGGGAAACCTTTATACCCCATCCCACAGTGACACTTTGCACATGGCATGTTGTTCATGTCTGTTATGACTGAGTTCCATCTATGTCATGTCACAAATGTCAGGTCTCAAAGGAAGCTGTAACTATCAAAAAAATAGCAATTTACAAACCTTCTGTTCTAATACCAGTAATGCTGTCTGAAAGCCAATAAATGTTACGCGTGTATTGTGATGCCCATAGTGCTTTCTTTCAATGTAGTACACATTGTGGCCATGATTAACGGCAAATAATGTAGGGGAAAAGGAAATAACTGGTAATATTGATCTGAGAGAGAACAACTTATCTGAGGTCAGCTTAATTGTCATTCCCTCTGGATGGTGGACTGATTACAGAAAGAATGGGAGTTAAGAGACAGCGCTAATCAAGTGAAATAATAATTAACCAAGACAAAGGAATATCAGAAACTTGGTGTTCAGTGAGGAAAATGAACTATGTGTTTATATGATTTCAAGGTATGTAGGAAGTTGACAAAAACAGTAATTTTGAAATTGCTTCTCACCAGCTGCACATTTCACAGTTTGT
The DNA here is from genome assembly GCF_016835505.1 of Polypterus senegalus. Taxonomy (NCBI): domain Eukaryota; kingdom Metazoa; phylum Chordata; class Cladistia; order Polypteriformes; family Polypteridae; genus Polypterus; species Polypterus senegalus. The sequence goes on from NC_053157.1 coordinate 19,537,306, forward strand.
TTCCTTATAGAAAGAGAGCAAATCCTATTTGCATCCAATAGCTGTGTTCTTTGTTGTTTGTAAGCCACTGGCTTTTTATTTTTACTGTACATTTGTATACTGGTTATTTTGTCGCCTGTTCAGAGTCTTATTGTAATGTAAAGAGAACTTTGTAAAAAATTATTAATTAATTATTACAATTAATTATTGTAAAAATTAATTGTTTTGATAGCCATAGTAATAAGAGAATTAGTTGAAAACATGAGCTTTGTTTCTTGAAGCCCTTCTCAACTTTATTAGTGCTGCCTAGAGCAGCTGAGTCTTTATCCTGCTAATGCCTAAATGATTCATGTGATCCACAGAGATTATCTTTTCACTGTACAGAGTAAAGTTGTGGACTTTAGGATTATGTAACCTGTGTGAGAAACCTGCATATGGAAGTCCTGGATGTAAGTCAGAAGCTCTCCCACTCTCTGTTTTTTCCTTCTTTTTCTCAGAAATACTTGCATCATATCTATTTTTCATTCTTTCTTTCCCTATCTGTGTATTGTATGACCTTAGAGAATGGTGAAAGAAACCTGTTTGCCAGCATTAATTCCTTGAATGCAGAAAATGCTGCAGCCAAGCAATTCACGTGGTGCGTGATTTTCCTCATGAGTGTTAAGCCGTTGGCACATTACATGACTTCTAGTCAAACTTGACTGAAGTTGCTGATCTTGTCATCTGAGCATGATAAATTGCACAGTTTAGAAATTGCAGAAGGTATGTCAAATGTTATGCTGGCGTAATGACTTTCCAGCACAGTTTTGCAGGGAACCCCGATTTTTGGTGAATGACAAGGTTGCAAACCGAAATGTGTAACGATTGTGCTGCTACACTGGACGGTTGGAATTAGGCCAACTGTATTTTTTAACCCACCACTGGAATATTAAACCAACACATGAAGTAAATGTCATAATAAATTTGATATATTACACGCCATCTATATTTAACTATTTAAAAATACACCACAAAAATTTAATAATAAGCCTGTACCCGGGTGTCACTTCTGCATACAATATGCACAGTCTTTACTGTGAACAGTTGTTTTGGCTCCAAAAGTGTAAAGAGCAGTTACTTGCCAAAAACGTGATGGAATTGTCCCCATTTTTCAACTGTTTCATTGGAAATAATAATACAATAAAGACATAACATCAGTGTCCAGAAGGTTAAGAGTCTTCTGAGGTGTGCTTCTTGCATGAAATGGAATCAGGAAAGGGAAAAAAAAACCCTTCGTCCGTGTATGTGGTGGCAGTGCCAATTCTTCTCTGTTGCGATAGCCAGTTCAAAACAGATTCCTTGCTGCTGCCGATGATTGAGCGTGTGGGAAAAATGAAAAAGTCAAAAAGTCCAGCGATATCCTTCTCATTTGGTATTTATATATACTGTACGGTGCCTGTAATTTTCAACTACATCTCCCACAAACACCTCTGCTCTCATCCAAACCCTTTTTAAGTCTACAGACCATTATGCTTAAAACCATGGAATCTATGCTGTCAGTATTTTTACAACAACAACAACATTTATTTATATAGCACATTTTCATACAAAAAAGTAGCTCAAAGTGCTTTACATAATGAAGAAAAATAAAAGACAAAATAAGAAATTAAAATAAGACAACATTAGTTAACATTGAAAAAGAGTAAGGTCCGAAAGAGTACAGTCCGATGGCCAGGGAGGACAGAAAAAACAAACAAAAAAAAAAAACTCCAGATGGCTGGAGAAAAAAATAAAATCTGCAGGGGTTCCAGGCCACGAGACTACCAAGTCCCCTCTGGGCATTCTACCTAACATAAATGAAATAGTCATCTTTGTATTTAGGGTTCTCACGGGTGGACTTGATGATGATGGTTATGCAGACTTTTGGTTTTTAATCCATCACTGTTGGGACATCACAGTGCTTTGAGTAGATGCGCCACCACCAAAAGAACACTAGAAAAAGAAACAGAAGAGAGAGTAGGGGTTAGTACAGATTTTAGAGCCACCATGAATAGTTATTATAATGAGTTGGATATACAGAATATCAGGATTAAATTACAGTGAAGTTATGAGAAGGCCATGTTAAAATAATGTGTTTTCAGCAGGTTTTTGAAGTACTCCACCATATCAGCCTGGTGAATTCCTATTGGCAGGCTGTTCCAGATTTTAGGTGCATAACAGCAGAAGGCCGCCTCACCACTTCTTTTAAGTTTTGCTCTTAGAATTCTAAGGAGACACTCATTTGAGGATCTGAGGCTACGATTTGGAATATAGGATGTCAGACATTCCGATATATAAGATGGGGCGAGATTATTTAAGGCTTTATAAACCATAAGCAGAATTTTAAAGTCAATCCTGAATGACACAGGTAACCGGTGTAGTGACATCAAAACTGGAGAAATGTGCTTGGGTTTTCTTTTCCTGGTTAGGATTCTAGCAGCTGCATTCTGCACTTGTTGCAAACGATTTATGTCTTTTTTGGGTAGTCCTGAGAGGATTGCGTTACAGTAATCTAGTCGACTGAAAACAAACGCGTGAACTAATTTCTCAGCATCTTTCAGTGATATAAGAAGTCTAACTTTAGCTATGTTTCTTAAGTGAAAAAATGCTGTCCTAGTGATCTGATTAATATGCGATTTAAAATTTAGATTAAAGTCAACAATTACCCCTAAGCTTTTTACCTCCATCTTGACTTTTAATCCTAATGTATCCAGTTTATTTCTAATAGCCTTATTGTATCCGTTCTAGCATATAACTAACATTAAACAAAACAAAAACTCCATATGTGACAATGCTACATGTTCAAAGTATCATGAGTTTGACTGTCTTTCTGACAGCCAGTAACGTGCTGCCTGATTGAGATGATGCCTGTGTGAAGACGAGCGAACCTCTCTCCTGTTTGTGATCTGCAAAACGCTCATGTTCCTCATTCTTCTTATCTGCGTTATATGCATTGTACTTCCTTGAGCTGTCATTGGTTGTCAACTGTTACACACATACAAGCTTGGCATTTCAGATTAAGACAAAGTCAGACTGGTTTGATTTGCTATGAAAGTCAAAGTACATGACTGGCTGCCTCCATCTCATTAAAATTATGGTATGAAGTCTGCAGCTGAAAATCGTTGGAAAAGTCGTGTAATGTACCGTGACCTTTACTTGTACAGTGTAAGGTAATAGTCCAAGCACCCAAAGTGTAATGCACATTTACTGTATATATAGAGAACACTGTTTGCTTATAATGAATAACAAATAAAGGCATCAAAAAGTATGCATATACTGCATAAATGCTTGCAGCAAGCAATATTGAAAAGCTTAATAAAGAAGTAAGATTAAAATATTACCCACATTATACTCTATTACTATTAACTCTTACACAATGGGGGTTATCCAGAATGTTCTGAGCAGTGTTGTTATGCTAATGTTTCATTTTTTTGATTTGCTCAATATTTTTCATCAGTGTGTTCAGTTGTTCAAAAAATTTAGGGTCGCTCTCAATTGAGACCACGATTAAGGTTTAGGGTCTTTGACTTTTTTTTTTTTCTTCCTTGTATTCCTTACAAAGCTCTTCACATTTTTATCGTTCTTTTTCTTATAGGATTCCTTTTTTGAGATTCTCTGAGAAACTTCCATTGTTACTGTCAAGAGCAGTGGGAAAAGCCACATATCCTGTAGGTGTTATTGTGCTATGGATGTCCAGAACTGAAATAGCTCAGCTGGCCTGAGTTTTAATGCCGAGTGAAAGGTGGAGGCAAGATGGGGAAAGGAGATAAGGGTGTCAACAGGAACTGCTGTTGAAAGACACAGCAGATAGTAATGTTAAGAACATATGAAGATTCTAGCTTATTAATATGATCATTCACAAGGCGTCCAGAAAGCCTCTGGAACAAAACTCAGTATGGCTGTATGGAAATGTTGACTTCACTGTGCAGAAAATAGTTTGGCTGAAAAGGTGACAATGTGCAATATGTAGCTGTCTTTAAGCACTTAAACCCCAAATTTTGAACCAATTTTTTTTCTATGTAGAATTTGTGTCATCTTCTCATACTTAATTCTTACCAACTTCAATTTGTAAGCCGCTAGCAATGTGCACATAAATGCACAAACACCTTATAATATATGGAAAAACAGAAGCAAGGTTTGCCTGTTAGCTCTATTTATTCATATTCAGTTAAATGTATTTTATTTTTCGGTAGCTTGGGTTGAGCAGAAGCCTAATAAACTGAATGGTCTCCCCTTGTTTGTCCAGCTTCTTATTCCTGCCACATAGCACACAAATTAGGAGCCAACTCTTTACGAGCATTCCAGTACTCATCTGGTCCAGTTCAGAATTTCCATTTGCACATCTTAGGGATGTGGGAGTTAAGATTACTCAGAGAAAAACTCACACATACACTGGAAAGACATTTCAAACTGAGTTTTAGTACAGTAGAGTCTCACTTATCTGACATAAACGGGCTGGCAGGACGTCGGATAAGTGAAAATGTTGGATAATGGGAGGTTTTAAGAAAAAGCCTATTAAACGTCAAACTGTGTTATAATTTTACACATTACGAACCTAACAATCATGTTTTACAACAAAACAACGGAATAAATTCACTGAAAAAGTGAACGTACAGTTACAGAATTGTCTGAAGTTAAATACAGTGTACAGTTCAGTCCTGTGATGATTTAAAGACATTTTTGATCGCAGTCTGCTTTCCTGACGAGTGCCGTTTCTTCGCTGCCAAGTCTCGCTATCTTTGCAGCATCATTATGTCGATTCCTGTAGCTTCTTCTTGTTGCTCAATGTAATTAATTGCAGTTTCTAGAGCCTTAACTCCGTTACTCATATAGGTAACGTCCTTACGAGCGTATACTGTTTACTACAGCATTGTGACTGTTTGTGTGTGTGTGTTTGTGCTGTGACGTGCGATTCCCCGTCTTGCACCCGAAAACACGAAGCTGAGTCTCAGTACTTTAGCAACACCAGCTTTATTCAGCTTGAAACAGCAACAGCGGGGTTATTTATTGTAGCGGGATCTGCCTTTCTCCTATTCTCAGACACAGCACTCAGGCAGGATCGGGGGAAAGTAATACTGTGCCCTGCGCATTTATAATGTTCCTTGTTCCTTGTATCACCCATCGATGGCAGGCGTTTATAGCATGTCCGCGATCTTTTCAGATTCACTTTTATGGCGAACTGCTACAACGTTCGGAGACTGCGATTGCTTTGGGACGCTCTTCCATGTGTCGTCCCATTGGGTGGAATCCCACAAGAGTTTAGAAACTCACTCACACCAGCCATGATTCTTTTCAAAGGTAACGTGCAGGTTAATTTGCATTATGTATTTTTACTTTATATTTTGTAATAATCATTTTTATATGAATAGTTTTGGGTTGTGGAACGAATCATCTGAGTTTCCATTATTTCTTTTGTGGATATTCGCATTGATATACTGTACGAGTGCTTTGGACTGTGAGCACGTTTCTGAAACGAATTATGCTCACAAACCGAGGTTCCACTGTAATTAGCTGCGGCAGAGTCGGAAGCAACAAAAAAATAGACTATGCTCACGCTCACAACTTGCAGTTCTTGTTGTTGATTGATGCGTTTTTTTTTTTGTTTTTTTCGGTGGGACGTCGGATAAGCGAAGGTAGGATACTCTACTGTATTTGTGCAGTAAGCACTGTTTCAGCATGCTACACTTTTTATTGACAGTTTTGTTTTACCATCATACAAATAAAACGTATGTTTCTTAAGAACATCCTAAAGGAAACATAATAGATCCTAGCTGTGAGCCCTGAGGGATGCCTTATTTGGATGCAGATAAGAATGAGATGTATTGAAAATGATGTGATAAGTATGAAGTAATCCACTTAGGACACTCCCAAGTTCTGAAGCTTGTATTTTAGAGTATGGTTGTGTATAGTGTCAAAAACTGAGCTTGGATCTAAAAACCATGGGAAGGTTTTTGGAATATCATTTACAAACCATTGTAAGGCTGCTTCTGCACTGTTTCTGAAAGTCAGACTGAGGGTTTTTTGAGTCTCTTTAAAAATCCGTCTGAAATTATAAAATGAGATTAAAAAGCAGGCAATATGAAATTGATCTGTTAATCTGATACAAACTGAATTTGAATTCTTTACTAATGATCTAAAGGCATTTTCATACTCATAGTCCATTTGCTTTGTTTAAAGCAAACTGAACATAGTAGACATCCCTTGAGCATATTGTAGAATTCTTTCGTTGGGCAGAAACTTCTTTTTCCTCAGAAAAACACCATTGAGGGTTGACAGCAGTTGTGCTTGCACACCACTGTATTTTCTATAATCATTTGGTTTATTTACCAAACACAGCTCTTTGAGCAAATTACTAGTATAGAATAACTGGAAGAATACTTAAAAAGTATGCACTGCTATATATTGTACAAAAACGACACGTCAAATGGGCATGTTTACAAAAGAAGGCAATTTCTGCTGAGGGCATACACTTGGGCTTCAGTTTTATGACAACAGACATGTCAGGTTAGTTTCATTTAACTATATGAGTTGCACATTTATTCCCCCCCAGGTAACCTCCATGTAAACGTAACCTCAGTTTAGGTTATCTCATATCACATGTCTACTGTCTTAACTCCTATTACTATTTGTTAATAATGTTCACTTTGGAATGCTTGATTGACATTTACTATGTATGTCAAAGCTTGTTTAACAACATCATGTCTGAAAAGGAAATTGCATTGAGAGGTTGCGCCACATGTGCCCCTCACTTTTGTGGTGTAAGATTAGGGAGTTTGGTCGTTGGTCTCAAAGCACACTGCTGTTTGTTTCTTGCCACCTCTGTATGCATTTTAATCACAGTGAATTTACACCTCTTTTTCCACTGCTCTATGATGTGTCAGATGCTGGGCTTGCTGTCATTGACAGGTGATTGTTGTTTTATCTGAATTATGTATCATTTTCACCATGTGTGTATTCATTTTTACCTTTTTATTGTTCTTAATGCTCCATTTTAATCCTTAACTTATTATGCTATGAATTACAGACAACAGATATTTTGCTTGATGACCACAGCATGCTCAGTGTCACACGTAATGCTCAGTATTTCCTTCAGTTAAATCAGTCCTGTGTTGAATCACATCCATGCCTCATGCAGACTGTTCCAGGGTACTGCACTGTTACCACCCTTTGCAAAGAGTCACAGTCTGGTTGTTTTGGTATGCACCCAAGTGTGATTGTTCACATCTCCCTAAATAAAGTGAAGTTTTGGGAAAATCGCACCATTGTTAAAGCCTCATCAAAAGATCTAGGTATGAAAACGCCTTAAGAATACCTTCTTTGTCTAACTAAAGGACATTACCAATCAGTTTGGATTAATTAGTGTTACACCATAATGAAACATTTTAGCCAAACCCAAATTTCAGAACACACTGAAATTCCAAAAAAAAAAGTGGCACATTCCATATGCAGCCAAATAAAAATTGAAAATAAATTGGAATACCTTTTCTTAAAATTATATTTTCCACATTTATTTCTGTTCCATTTTGTAATGCCTAAACTTAAATAAACTTCATTTATGATTCATGTTTCTCAGTGAATTATTTTTTAAACCTGTATGATGATGTAAAAATCCTGAGAAGTCATTAATAAAATGAACTTTAAATAAATATAACGGCAACAAAATGTGAGTGAAGTTAGCTTCTCTTTGTTGCTTTGTACTTTCCTTGGCCTGCAAGTGTATGTATCCACATTGTTAAGCTTTGTTTGTTTAAATAGCATTGCTTTGCTCCCCATTTGTCCTGGTGTAATCCCTTTTCCTTATGTTTGCCTTTCTTTATTTTTATGGTTTCTCTCAATCACTGTTACTTGTTGTTCTTTGTAGTGTGAAGTTAAGCAAAATGACACCTTTTATTGGCTAACTAGAAAGATTACCATATGCAAGCTTTTGAGGCAATTCAGGCAAGATGTAATCTGTTGTTCTTTGTAAACAATGCCCCAAAATGCAATGTGGTGTGATGCCTCACTTTATCCATATAGAACAGGGGGTTTTAAACAGAACAGGCAGGTAGTGGAATCGGTGTCCTACTTTTGGGAGAAACATTTTTTACTTATTTGGCTTTCAGCGGATCCCTAGTATTTATTTATGTTTCGTATGGCCTATACAGGTTCTTTAAATACTAGTTTGAGTTAGGTCTAACAGACCAACAGGTAGTTTTCATCTTAGACATCAGTAGAACACCCTAGAAAATGTCACCTCCCTTGTCTTTATCATTATCACCATTATTAGAAACGTGTAGCTGAGACTGTCAGATGCGTAAGCAAAATATGTATGTGCTTTTCTGGAGTACTTTGACATTGAAGCCATCAAAAAGAGCTAGGCTATCTTTTGTGATTGGTTTCTGTAGCGTACTGGATTGACACTAAAACACTTTTGGGTCAGTAGATACAATGAAAGTGTCTATCAAGAAATGTGTAATAAATGTATAGTAAACAAGACTCCTCTTTGAGTCTTTATTCCAAAGTTTTTCAGCAGGCTAGTTGGTTTTTATTTTTGGTTTTTACATGAATGTTTCTTCTTGCTCAGTGACCTAGTTTTGCTACCTGTATTTGAAGTAGCATCATTCATCACTTTTATGTGGGAACACAAATGAATACAGAAAATACATAACACACATCAACACAGATCTTACATAAGACTAGGAGCTGGCATGTCTCCCTTAAACATCTCAAAAAAGCTGAGAAAGATTAGGAGAGTTTTTAGGCAACTAAATTTGTTTTTTAGAAGGTTTTCCATTTTTTCTCAAGTGTAACCTTGAAATATTTGCTTAGCATATAAATGCTTAGAGTATGTATTGGCAATCAGTTTTTGGGCCTTTTGTTTATTAGCAGAAGCACATCCTTGTGAAGCTTGTTTATATAAGTACAGCAGTTAAGCATAAATACCTGAGATCAAATGTCACTTTTAGAAACCTTCAAAACTTAACATGATGTTATTTTGGAGAAGTTTGGTTGATAGAATTGATGAACTTCATTGGGCTGAATGGCCTTTTGTTCACCTCAAAATGTTTCTAATGCTGTTTTTTATGTTGTCCACCTGGATCTTTTGTTTGATTTTGGTTTTAAAGAGCTTTTGTCATTTGTAGTGAGCAGATCATATTTATCCATTTTCTGTAACCACATGTTATCAGCGTACTGGACACTGACCCAAGTAACATTAGATGCATGATTAAGTCCAAACCTGGATGCAGTTCCTATCCATTCCAGGGTACTACTGTCTCGGATGCATCCACACTGGGCCAATGTACAACTCGCAAACAATCTAATGTTCATGTTTTTGGTAGGAGAATACGCCAGAGTAACCAGATAAAGAAAAAATAAAATAAAACTCCTGCCACTGGGATGAAGGTGCAATATCTGGCCTAGATGTGTTTGCTCAACTATGGGATGAGGGAGAAAACGAGAGGGCCTGTGGAAAACCCTCACAGACTTGGGCTTCACGCGAATACATGCCAGGCTAGAAATCGGACATTGTGCCACTGTTCTGTCCTCAGGACTTCATGCTATTATGAGTTTTTTTTTAAGCAAAAGAACACACACGCAGAATCAAATACCGCTGTATACCCCAATAATGCACATGATAAGAGCATATGTTTGATTTCCTGCATTGCTGCATGTTTTTCATAATGGATTTTGAAGACTTGTTGTGGATTACACTGGTATACAGCAGGAAGTTTAAATGTAATGTTTCTTTTAGTTTATTGGTATGAAAAGGAATGAAATATGCAATATTCTAGCGTGAAACGGATATTGTTCCCTATTAAAAGAATAATAAGTAGGGTGTGCTATTGGCTATTTAGTAGTGTAATGAATGAATCTAATATACAAGTTTCACTTTTTGAATGGAATTACTGAAATAAATCAACTTTGTCATGATATTCTAATTTTATGACCGGCACCTGTATATACTGGTCATTTTAAAAGTAGCTTGCAAGCCGAAAAAGTGTGGGCACCCCTGCTCTAGAACATCATCTTGCGATCTGGTGACGTATGTTAACATCGGTATTATGAGTTAGCCACCATAAAAACACGTGTCAAAAATGTTATCTATGGTGGAGTACCAAAGGCATACCTAATGCTCACTAGTAAGAAGATCAGCACTTGCCTGAAGTGTGGCAAAATGCACCTGAATGATCTTGTAGAGTGGGGTGCTGAAAGGGATGAATTGGCTGCAGGTTTTTGCTCCATCCTAAATTAGAAACCAGTTATTGCTGCTGTAGCACCTTTTGCACAAGCAACCTTTTTATGTTACATTTTAGTTGTTTTTGTGTTGAGGTTCTCAGTCCTTAAGTGCTTCCACTAGTCCTAAACAGCCATATTGACTGTTTTTAATCGATTCTTGTTTTCTTAATTAGCTACTCGTTAATGATGTGATGTAAATGGCAAAGAACCACACCTCACCATACAACTTTGTGTCCTTTTATGCCTGTGTACGTGCATCATAAAGTAAATTTTTGATAAAATATTTGGGAGGAAAAAAAGTGAAATATTTTCAAATTCTTATCTGTTCTGAACCACTACTGATATGGGTGATATCCTAGAAATGAAATGGCAGAATGAAAATATGAATTAGCTGTGAAATTAAATAAATTCTGTTATCCACAAAGACTTTTAATTAAAGAAATACCAAAAATACTTTTTATGTGTTTTTTTTAGTGATTACCAAGTTCAATTTTTAATCTCGCATTTTCATGGAGAACAAAAATGAAAAAAAAAAGTTTATTATATAATATAAGCCAGTGGTAAATGATATGAAAAATGTTTTTGAAAAAAATAAAAAATCTAAATTTACTCATGTTATATAATCCACATGTCAAATCTGACCCCTTCCCATTTATTCATTGCTCTGAAGTACTCTCTTCAATTTAAGTAGTCAGTTCCATGTGGACTTTGTGTTACCTTTTTATGATGTGTACGCTGATATTTCCGGAAGTATCTGTTTAGCAGTATTTTAGCACAAAATGCATTTGTTTTGCATGCTGTAAGCAAAAAATTACATAACTGACATGTGGATTATGCAAGACTTTATTTTTTCTATAGACATATAGCACATTTCATTATGTGACACAAGTAATGAAATACTTTTTTCCCCAAGGATATATATTTCATATCATTTGCCATTGCACAGGTTTGGCCACCATTAGCATGTATTATTTCATTGGTTTTTTTAATCATTGCTCTCCGTGAATGCATGAGATTATAGTTTTTTTTCAGTCATCACTAAAAGACACATGGGGAAAGTAATATTTAAAAAAAAATCTCATTTTTGGGGAGAGTATTAATTTATTTAATTTAAGCAGTAGGGTTGCAACAAAAATTGGCACACTCAGCAGCAATCTAGGACTGTAATTGAGCTCTGTTACAATGTTCTGTATATGACTCAAGTACTGTAACTCGAGCCAGAGGATGTCTAGGTTGGGGTTGTCACAAAGCTAAAATTTCAAACTTCGATACGATACTAAGAAATTGAAATTTGAGAGCGAACTGAAAGTAATAGATAATGTAGGATGTAGAAGTGATAACATAAAAAATGAGCATTGAAGTAATCTTGAAAAAGTTACGATCTATACTGAGATATTTGGATTCTTTTGAAAACTCTAATCTGGAGAAAAGGTAACAGTGTATTCTACAGGATAAATATAATGGTGGTATTGTCGTAGTCTGGAAATTCCTTGCTTCATTAAGACCAGGTTGACTTACCATTGCTGAAGCTGTTAGCGAATCGACTTAGTATCTTTAGGGTCTTGGGGAGGGTGTCAGTCCATCTGTATGTGAACTCAGATTGAAATACAGCCATTGCCATTGAACTGCAAGCACAGCTTTTGGGACAGTGTGTGCTTGAAATCTCACAATTGTCGCTGAAGTATTTTAGCAATTAAATATGGGCCAAGATTCTTTCACTGCTTTGTGAAAGATGGATCAATACCTACAGGAAATAATCATGTTCCTGTTATTGCTTCTAAATGTGTTGTAGTCATTGATTAAATTCAAGGGAGAAATTTTTCACATAGGCCATTGGGGTTTGCATTGGGTTTTTTTTTTAAATACATACAGTACAAATTTAGACAATTTGTTGTATTCACCATTTTATTCTTTTTTTTACTGTAAGGCCTGATAAAGTGCACTCGGAACAAATCCTGTTCTACAGTAGTGGCTTTATGCAGCTGGTGGTCGAGTCCTGAGGAAATACGGACTTAAACATTGTGATATTTTAAGAAGGTTTTATTTTTGTTTCTTGGCCACTGACCAAGTGTGGCTCCATTTCAGATAACAGATTCATCAGACCATGTAACTGAAATGGCAGTATCTGCTTTTTTTAATTGTAAAAGACCAAGATACAGAATTTTTGTTTTTTTATTTCATGGTCCCTTTTTGTTGGCTTGGCTACTAGACTGAAGTGCGTGTAGAAATTAATTATGTATTGTTTCCGGTGTAACTTAACACAGAGAGAGGCCCAGTGTAATACAGAGTTCATTTGTCTTGTCTGCTTCAGAAGTCACGAGTATAATATCCTACTTGTTTAGTGTAGACCATTTAACTCTTTATGGATGAGTACAGCAGTTTTCTTTTGTGTCTTTTGATGTCTGTGTGGATTAAGTCACCTGATTTGGTGAGCTAGAGAAAACAGGCCCTCTCAATTCTCTTAAATCAAACACAGAATCTTTAATAGTACTCAAGACCAATCTGCCTTTTTTTGTGCAGTAAGCTAACTACAGCCCTGTACTGGAAATACTTTGTTCAGAAATACTGTAGATGGATACATGCCTTTGTTTTCCTTTGCTTTATTTTAAAAAACTGAATTGTTATGCCTTCTAAGCTGTCTATCCATTTACTGAACTGTCATAGTTTTTCTTGAATATTTGCAATCCTCTAGTTTATGTGGCACCTTCTCAGATAAGCACCATTCTGAGACATTTTAAAAATATAGGTACTATACATAGTGTAACTACTCCCATGTGCTTTAAAAAAAAATGACCATAAATTTTTAAGTGACATGCTTGGACTCATATGGTGAGGTGAAGGGGGAAATTGAACCCAATGCCTTGTAGTTTAAAGTCCAGATCCTTATTCAGTATGCCTTACTGCCTGTGCAATATTTGGAATTCACAGGGTCACAATGATTAGTATTACTACTTCACAGGACTTGGACTCTGCATTTAAACCTCAGCCCTGCATGCTAAGTGAACATTGTACTTTCTGCCCTTATCTGTGCGTTTCCTCCGGGATCCCAATGACATATGTTAATTAACCATTTTCACAAAATTCATAAGTGACACATTGACTTCCTGTTAATTAGCCAGCAATGGATTGTGTTTATTCCACTTCTCTCCTTTCACTTCCAATAATCCAATAATAAGTGTAAGAAGTATTGTTAATAAAGCACTACACAACAAAATGCACTTTGCAATAAATGCAAAATTGAACAAAGGTTATAAAATTTTGTAAAAAAAATTACTTTATAATTACTGTAAGTTTATAATTAAGTAATTTTAACTTTATGCCATATTTATGGCATTGTTATTATCATGTGTACAGAGTACATTGACATTCTTACTTGCACATTGTAATCAACAGGTAACATACTGCCACAGGTGATCTCAAAAACTTAAAACCTTGCCTCAAAACTTATGTCTTCCTTATTTGAAAAAAATCTCATTGTATAATCTAATCATATATAAATATGTATATGTGATATATACATTATGTATATTTTTGATATATTTATGTATATGTGATATATATGTATATTATACTGCGGTGGGCTGGCGCCCCACCTGGGATTTGTTTCCTGCCTTTTACCCTGTGTTGGCTGGGATTGGCTCCAGCAGACCCCCGTGACCCTGTATATATACTGTATATATATATATATATATATATATATATATATATATATATATATATATATATATATATATAGTATATCTCCGTAGGTCTGATCGCAATTTGATTATTTGGGTGCCAGTGACATGTGTTTCACCCTAATTGGGGCTCATCAGGTGTACGCACCTTTGCTTCCCCTTACTTGGATCGAGCCTTGGACGTCTATATATATATATGTGTTGCCCATTTGCTGTGTTCTTCTAAAGCAGGCTTAGAAAATGGATTGATGGAGTTTCTTTACACTTGCTCCTTTTTTTAATATTGATAGCTAAACATAAATAAAGACCTGTAGAAGGAATCAAACAGAGTTGCTATCAGTATCTTTGGCTATGGCTACATTGTTCTTATGTTGTATCTGTCAGTTCATATTCAGTGAGCAGTACTTGATTTAGTCTTGCAGTCCATTAGGTTATTCCTACTGTCTTAAGTTCTAGTATTAGTCTTGTTTCAAGTTAGCATTGATATGCACAAAGGGGCAGAGTGGTGGCTCTGAGGCTAAGGATCTGTGCTGGTATCCCGAAGGTTGCTGGTTCGAATCCCTGTCACTGCCAAAAACAGATCCTACTCTGCTGGGCCCTTGAGCAAGGCCCTTAACCTGCAATTGCTCCAGGGGCGCTGCACAATGGCTGACCCTGTGCTCTGACCCCAAGGGGTATGCAAAAACTAACAAATTCCTAATAAAAGAAATTGTATAAGGCGAAATAAAGAACCAAAAAAAAAAAGGTTGGGTTCAGATTATCAATATGTGATCATTGGTGTCTACTTTGAAGACTATGTACGAAGTGGAAACATCACATATACGTAATATCTTTAGAAATGTGCTTCTTTTGTTCACTTGTGAATGGTGTTGCCATTTGCCACATCTTGAAGGAGTGCACCTCCTGCCTCATTTATCTGATCAGATACCTTACCACACAACATATTCTCTGTAACCAATAGGCGGTTAGAGTGCAGTGAAAGGTTGTTGCAGATGGCCATATACCTTTTTCCCACAAAACATTCAAGTGAGCCTCTCATAATTCTGCCTCCATCCTGGTCTTCAATATGTTGTTTTACTGAAATGTATAACTACAAGTGCTAAGTATGTTTGAGCCATGCTTATTCTCTTGTTTTACAAAGATATATGGATCTTTTTCTTAGCTGTAGCAGTAAATTGAACACGATACTTTCAAAAAGTACTGCCATTAGTGTCTTTAATTAATTTTTAAACCTGCTGCATTCTGTGTAGAGTAGGATATGCATGCAAGGTTGAGTCTGGTTAAAATAACACAAATGTCAAAATGTATAGAGCTTTGTTGTGATAAATGTCCTGACTCCATACAAAATCTGCAAATCAGCAACTTACAGAGTTGCTGCAGTTTTACACTGGAGAGAGGCTATCTATGCAAATTAGAGCTTTTCATTATTTAAGAATGTTAACACAGTATTAAGATGTAAATTTAAATTATTTCAGATGCAGTATACTGATATTGTATAACCATAACATGTATCCATAGTGCCAAAGAGACATTTTACCTGTTCATTTAACTTGAAAAGAGAGTTGTAGTAAACTAAGGGGTAATGCATATTCACCTAAGGACCATTGGTGAAGGCTTCAATGAAGGTTACTGAATATGTACAGTATGTATGTATGTATGTGATTTGATTTTGTTTTTCGCTTTGATCGAATGGCACTCTGGCTTATGTTTTCTAGTGGAATAGGCCCAAGTTTGCTTAACCCCCTTTCTAAATTAATTATTTGAAATTTACTGTCACCAAAAAATTCCCCCATAAAACACCAAAATACACTACATCTGACAAAGTTACTTTAATAATATTAGTCATGCACGCAAACCTTAATAAGACATTTACCTTCATTAAACACTGTTTAATAAAGCTGTGAGTGCACGCTTTTTTAGAGTTTCATATTTAAAGTAAGGCCTTTGAAGCTTTCTTGTTTTTTTTTTCTTCTTCTTCAACCTTTTTAGCGTCTGATTGTGAGACATGATGCTGAAAGTGATGCTCAGGAAGACATGTGAGAAAGCCTCCATCATGGTTATGATAGGCATTTTTTTTTTCTGTTCTCATCTGGAACGATGTTTTGTCCTTTCTGTTTTTTTTCCTGTAATTAAATTATAATGCTCTTTTATTTCTGCAAGCCACCATTAAAACTTGAAGTATTTTTTTTCTCTTTCCACGCCATTTTAATTGGTCTTCAGTGCTGCCATTTTAGATCTGTGATGGGTCATATGATGAAAAAAGGGTATTGAATGAGCAAATTTGTAAACTCAAATCTTTGTAAAGCATTTTTTCATAATTTGCGGTAGTCTGTATTGATAGAAATGTTTACAGAATTTGCTTAAGTATCATATTTTAACATTGGTTATTAACACAGTTATTTTAATGGTCACATGCCTGTTTGCCAGAACCATATCACAGGCATGTTTATATAGTCTGCAGTAATCAATGTTGATTGATGACCTGATCATTCTTCATTGATGACATTTATGCCCTAATCCTTAAAATACTCAATCCATTTGTATCCTCTTTACTGAGGCAAACATGCTGTGCTGAAAGATGACATTGGACTTGTGCTCCTGATACACCTTCAACACATAGAAAAGTACAAAGAGCATGTTGGTGGTCTTTGGTGCATTTAAGAAGGAAGGTGGTCTATTTTAGTAACAGTATATCAAAGCAGCAGTTAACCAGACCAGTTTGGTCCTCTGTTGCAGAAGTTAGATGAACAAAGCCCTCAATTGCACGACTAATACTGTGATGCACAGTATTAAAAAAAACAATAAAACAATACTGAGAATACTTTTTGGTTAACCCTGTATGTTCTTAGAAGACATACGTTACAAGTGGAAAATCAAGTACACAAATAATGTTCATTCACAACTGTTAGTAAGAGAAATAAAAGAGTTGCACTCCTTTTGTTAGTAAGATAAACACAATAGTTACACTTAGCTTACATTTATAATGAACATTTCTGTTGCTCTTTGATAAAAGTTTGGTTGCATTCAAATGACACAGAAATGTCATATTTATGACACAGGGAATTCAGTAACATAACATTCTGACACTTGCTTAATCTAATTCAGATCCACAAGCCTGTCCTAGCGTCATCATGTTTCCTATGTTATAAAATGTGTTAAAACAGTGGAGTATACAGTACTCATATTTACAATTGAGCACTTTCATAAAAATGATTACGAGTCATTGCTAACAAAGATATTTTACTTATTAAAATAATGTCTGTCAGAACTTTTGAGATATAATGCTAGAATGTATTTCTTTGCTTGCCCTTTACATTGTGAGGATCCACTATGGAGTTCACATATTGTTCTCCTTGACATGAGGGCAGAATGTAGGCTACAGTAGTCACCATCACTACTGGCTGTTGCGCAAAAGTGTGATTTATTAAGTGGAAGGTGTTCTGTTCATTCATTCATTCATTGTGCCTGAATTCCCCTTGAGTGGTAGATCACTTGCATATCTTTGTCCTCAAAAGGAAAAACAATATATGCTCTGACTGGTTTTTTGGAAGAGGTGATTTTCGGTGGTCTTGAAATATTAAAACCAATTAAAGCCACAGTTGGAGTGTGGCTTCCTCCTCGGTTGTCCTTGACAACGACAAATCCCCTTCCATGGATAAGATACAATTACCTTTGCATAAAGTGGCTAAGACACTACAAGAGGAAAGGCATGGCTACTTAACTACTCTTACTCTGCACTCTCATTAAGAAATTAAGGGAAGATAATTGGGTTTCCTGAGGCTATGTGCACTGGAGTAATAAAATGGGATTAGTTATTTTGACCCTGCTTGGAATCCATCGACTTCAAAACTTTTAGTTTAAAAAAAAAAAAAAAGCGTATGTGCAAATATATGATCTTACCACTCCAGGATATCCCAAAGATGCATATCTAAATTGGATTAGTGTTACATGTACCCTAAAATAAGATTAAGCAGCTTCTGTAAATGGATGAATTGATGGGTAAATAATCTTGCTGGGTCGCAGTTGTATTTATATAGATGTGGAAGCCAAAGCTGATGACATTGCTTTGTTGGCAGATTTTAGGAGGACAATGCAAGTGATGACTCAAAACCTAAGCAAGCGTGCTTCAAAGGTGGATCTTCACTTAAGCAAACAAAGCCTAAAATCAGTTGCCATTACAAATAGTCAACACATGTGGAAACCAACATATTGAAAAACAATAACCATTTCACATACTTGGATAGTATAGGTAAACAATTAAGGCACAAAAGGTGACATTAACTCTGGAATTGTCAAGGCAGCTGTCCCCTAGTGATTATGTTCAGATTGTTCAATGAAATTCATTACAGCCAAGACAAACATTCAGTCATTTATGTTCACCAACAGCGAAACATGGAAAAAGCCTTTCCAAATAATACACTGTTTAAAGATATTCTTTAGTATAAATGCCTCTGGTGTATATGAGGGCTTACTAGCAAGAATCCTACAAAAAACACTGAGTAACAAGAGGGAGAACCACACTTTGCTGAGCACAATTCTTACATTTACCTGCAGTTACCTGGTGCAGCACTAACTCACAAGACCTCCAAGTAATAGGCATGGACTGGGGGTAAAAATACCGCACAAGGGGATGGGAGATGGAGTCTGCTAGATGCTGTTCTGCTAGTGGTTGAGAGCTGACGACTTTAAAGAGCTGTTGAATACAACAAGGTGATTAAATTTAGTTGAAAGATGAAGCAAAGTCATGACTGGAAAGATAAAGATACTGTCATAATGACCAAAATGCAATTTGAAAATCGTATTCAAAATGTCAGAGCCAAAAGATCAGTAGCCAGGGAAACGATTAAACAGAGAGTCGCTAATGAAAAGTAGTTTCTTTCTGCAAATCGGATAGGCAATGAATGCCAGAGCTGACCTTTTAACCTGTCACATAAACTAAATCAAGTCAGAACCTATAAGGCCACACCCTGGCATACGGGACTTGTATTCTAATGATGTGACTCACAAAATGGCCACATCCTAGAAGAAACAAAATAGAGTCCGTAACTTTTAACACATTACTTACTTATTTCAAAAGCTAATACCCAATTTTCATTCTTTGTGTTAAAAAGCCCAATGCTACAAAAGATCTATATAAAACATAAGGACATCTATTCAAAAATTAATAACAAAATCATTATATGACAGCTACTCTTTACGCAAGCAAGATTGGAGGTTCTATACACTTTTTTTTTGAATCATGCTGCTAGTTTAGATAATTCCATTAATGAAATCACTTCAGATCATTGTTTAAATGATTTTAGTCTACGCCTTCCTCTATTCTTTTACCTTTAGCTTGTCTCTGTTCCTGCCTTTATTGGCCTGATCCTTCTCTTTGTGGAGTTAGCAGCTTCTCTGAGTTAGCACAGTTGTCCTTCCCATATCCCAACAATGTCTATGCTAGATTAATTGCTGATTCCAAACTGGCTTGCTTTGAATCATATTATGTGCTCTGCAGTTAGTAGTTCCTTTAGTGTGCTCCTGCCTGCCAGCCTAAAATTGGATTAAGTAGATTCTCAAAATTGATGGATGATCATACTTGCTCAGAGTCTGAATCTGTGACCTTAAAGCAGGGTGTAAGGTCCAGCTTGTTAGTGATAACAGCAAACAATGTTGGCCCCAAGCTGAGCCTCTTGCTTTCTGGTGTTTCTGCTTGTTTTTGTTTCAAACCATATTTGGCCTTGAACCCAATTCATTTTTTTTATGTATTTATTTAATATATTTTGTATGTCCATCATCCTTACTCAAAAACAGGACTCAATTTGTGATTGTTTCATAAACAAATAAGGAGCATTAATCTTGAAGCGTCGTTTGCAGTTGTGGTGTTCATAACATTGCTGCAAAAGTCCATTGAAGAGCTCCTAGACTTGTGTTACATTTATATGCAATTGAAAACATGAGAAATAAGGGAATCCTAGTGCTTAATTTCACATGGAATGTCCATCCAGTTCTCAGTTGCATAATTTGGCCTCACCTTTGATGTCCAGGTCTGAGTTGTCAAAATGAAAAGTAATAATTAGGTCAGTAAAAATGTGTTTGGATCAGTGTTTATCCTTTGTTTTTTGTGTGTATTGAACAGTACATCAACACTGAGCATACATTTCTCTCAAAACTATGCATAGGAACACACATTAAACGTCTGAAGTGGGTGGGTGTGACATCATTACATTACAGTACAGTACATTACATTGTAGTTATTTGGCTGACACCTTTATCCAAGGTGAGTTACAACATTCAAAATACAATTTGTTACATTCCTTTTGTTATTCCAATTGGAGCACAGGCAGTGACTTGCTTATGGTAACACACAGTGTCAGTATTGGCACTTGTACCCACAGCCTCAGGGTTTGAAGTCCAAAGCCCTTAACCACTATGCCCCACTGCCTGCTTACTATGCCACACTGCTTTACAAATGCCAACCCCATAAATTTTCATGGCGTATCGGTGCAGCCTCAGATTTTGAGCTATATGAAACATTTACAACTTAACCAAGTGATAACAAATGTGTGACATGATAGAAATGTTTAAAATTTGATGAAAGTAATGAGGAGGATACTGTATTTATTTTTTTTCAACAGTGATGAAGGTGGAAGTCAGTTAAAGATAAATTTTGCAGCAATGTTAGGAGAAAAGAGTTTACACGTTCTCCCTGTGTCTGTGAGTTTCACTGTGGTTTCCTTCTACAGAAGAGACGTGCAAGATTGGTGGATTGGCGACGTAAAATTGAGCTGTGTGTATTCACCCTACAATGGACTGTCTTCCCTGTCCAGGGATGTTTCTGCCTTGCACCCTATGAGCACCAAAATGGGCTGCCACTGCCTTGAGACCTTGCTCAGGATAAAATGGGTCTAGAAAATGGATGGATGCATGTTAGGAATTATTTCTTCAGTTTGAGAATTATAGATACTCAGACTATGTGACTTCATAGCATAGATGAAAAGATCATCTTTAGGATATTATTAGTGACAATAGTTTAGAAATATTAAGTGACTAGGAAATGGTGAGGTTTTTTTGGGGTGAATGGCCTGTTTTCATGGACACTGTTGTTATGTAGTTGTATCCCTCCACTTGGACCGGTATAGGATTTAAATCTGCTTTTATTCTATTTCTGGTGGGGAAGGCTCCTTCATTCTGTGACTCACAGTGAAGTGAATGAATGAATAAACCTTTTTTTAACATATTTAGCCAAAGTTCAAGTATTTGAAAATGACATGGCTTAAAGTATGTTCAATGTTAGTTATATTTTACATCTCTTTAGCGGCATGCAGCAAATATCCATTGTGGGTAATAAACATGGATACTGATTTGCCTCACTGCCTAAGCAAATACAATGATAGATTCAATTTGGCGTTACATGTGGGGTCTCATAGAGGTCAGAACTGGAACAGCTGCTCTTCATTTATCTAAATGGGTTTACTTATAGCCATTATAGGCAAATGACCTTACTTTGCTGATGGTAAAAATATATGGGGCTTTGAAGTGAACTGATGATGTAAATGAAGTTTAGCATGAGCTTTTTTCTGTGTAGGATTAGTATGTTGTTTTCAAAACATCATAATATGAAAAAATTTATATAGGGTTTGAAACACCAGAACCTTTATGATTATAATGATTGTAATGTGCACTGTCTCAAAGCCCTATTGTTGTTCTGTCGTCTCCTAGGGATTCATTTGCGGGCAGGGTTACAAAGCTGAGTGTTCGACTGGGGGAGGATGTATTTGTAGCTGCCACTTAAGAGGATGGGTGCAGTTTTCTTGTTCAGCATTTTTGCATTTCCTCTGTGGGTAGATTGCAGCTTGCAACTGCAGTGAAAATGAACCATAAAGAAGTGGCTGAAGAGAGGACATAGCCACTCCTTAGAGCTGAGCTGGGAATACTGGCCTTTGTAAGGATAACAACACGCCTTAATCCAAATAGCAGTTTTTTTTTCAAAGTAGCAGGTGTGCTTAATATAAAGAGTGCCTGAGAGATGATATTAAAAAACAAATAGTTAAAACTAATTTTAAGATGAATTATATTTGAATGCTGTCATAATGTTGGTTCATTAACAAATTGAATATAGCATGCTCTGTTTTTACTATAGCTGTTTCATTTAATCATTTCAATTCATTTTTGGATTTTTTCACTTTACTAAAAACTGTTTATAGGGTGATCAAATTCCATTTTGTGGAAGACATCTCATACACTTAAGTGTTGTTACTTTAACTGTTTTTTTTTTGTTTTGAGAGGAAACATATAGCAATACAGTCAACCCTCGTTTATCGCGGTTAATCCGTTCCAGACTCTGCCGCGATAAATGAATTTCCGCGAAGTAGGATTCTTTATTTATAAATCGAATATTTTCGCAGTTAGAGCATAGAAAACCTGTTTACGACCTTCTAAATACAGTACATTCTGAAAATGTCATAATCCAGGATTGCAATTGGCTGTTTGCGGACTCCTGTAAAGCATTAGTGTAATGTAAGAACCATCCCTGGATGAGGCAGCAGTCCATTACAGTGCCCACTTGTACACACACATGCACACACCACCAAGGCCAATTTGGGCTTTGTCCATTCTCTTATATTTTGGTTTATAAACGTAGACATCAGTTTCCATTTTCACCTTTTGTCCACACTACCCTACTTTTGAAAACCCTCTTCACAGCTGTATACTTCTAATAATGCCAGCTTGGCACCTTATTGTGATTGAACAAAAACATAGACTTTTAACAACACAGACTCTAATTGGGCTCTGATATATTTGTGCTTCTTCTGTAGCTCTCCCTAATTGGATCTTGCTCATTTCTAAGTTTCATTTCCTGACTGGTTACCATTAATGGAAGAAAAACTTTTTCCAACATAGCCAACATTGAAGAGCTGCTTTCCATGGCACTTGTTGTGTTGTTTGCCTGTGTGCATCTAAATGATATTTTATACAGTTTGAATGCTGTATACATAGGCAAAATGCAAACAATGTACCCTTCACTACAGGTTTTCAATAAACCCCTTGGCTGTCGACATTACCATCACTTCAAGGATTTTTCCACCAATGCACATGTGCTTGGTTTAGGTGAACATCTACTGTCATATGTATTTTTGGTCATTTTATTGTGGACAGAGATACTTTCATGAATGAGGTGAAAGCAATGATATTAAATCAAAACCTAGTGGTTGTGGACATAGCCTTAGAATCATCACATGTAGGCCTCTGTAGGTGTGGGAGGACAACTGAGGTGCTCGAGTAACACGTAGTGTCATCACACACAATAACCATAACCCACTCTGGGATGCGTAATGCAGCAGTGCTGTCCTCTGTGATGCCCAACACAAAAATGTATACTTTATTTTATTTGCTGACCAATGTCATTTGTTAAAGTGACAAAAAAGGGCAGAAGCATTATCATAATTAATTTGCATGCTATACAGTATATAATGAGTAGTATTTGGTATGTTTTCTTTTGGGATATGGGAATCTCTATTTTTAATTGGTGTTTTTGAGTTATAACTGAAAAGCTTTGTCTTGTACAGTGCATGTCAGTCAATTGAAACCAGACAACTGTCAGATGGTAGCAGCCTCTCAGAGATGAGGGCTAATTTGGCTGTCCCAAATTTGTTTTTCTCTAGCCCTGGATCAGGTTAAACCATTTTTGATATTTATCAATTTATCACCCAGGAAAAAAACTTACATTAACGCATTTTTAATAGAATGTTGCAGCAATTTGTGCTGTGGCTTGTAAAATGGGTCTTTAGTGGCATCTTTCTGAATCGCAGTATAAATCAATAAAATATAAGGAACCAGAAGAATCAAAGACGACATTTACACATCTGCTGTTGTTTTGTTGGGCCTTCTTCTCTCACTAGAGTTTTCAGCAGTGAGGAGCAAATATTGTGAAATGTTGAAATTGTTTCTAAATTTTCTTTGCTGCTGCTAAACCTGACCACCCTTTATATGTACAGACTAAGCAGGACTTTCAATGTGAAACAACTGATGTGAAACTCACAGCTTCCTCATTTTTATGATCTGTAAAGTCATTAAAGTGTTTTATTTCTCTGTGGTTTCTTTTTCTTTCTGGCTGTAGTTCTTCAAACTTATCACTCTATGTCTGCAGTCTTTGCGTTTTCTATCATGTAAAATCCAAACTCCGCCTATGCCAGCAGCTCTTACTGCAAGATAGGGACCCTTTCTGGGACAGGGTTTTATTCTTTTGAAGGGCTGGTTTTTGCACAAACCTATACTTGTGTATAATGTCAATTAAGTGTAGGTGTCTGATATGTGAGAAATGGAAAGTGTGCAAACTCCACACACACAGAGTACCTTCGCTTGGAATTAACCTAGGAATTTAAAGCCATCAGAAAACATTTGTATCTCCATGCTGTCCCTCAAAGTAACAATCAAGTATGTATTCATAAACTATAAACATTCTGGTTAATATTACTTTTATGTGAAGTCCTACCATCTTTCTGAAGATCCAACTTATCAGTGTTGTGTTCATTAAGAAAAGAGTGTGCTTAAGCCACTTGATCCAGTTATAAGATTGCAGGGATCTAGAGCCTAACCCGGGAGAGTACATCCCATTGCCAAAATCTATACTAATAAAAGGCAAAGCCCTCACTGACTCACTCACTCACTGACTCACTGACCATTAATTCTCCAACTTCCCATGTAGGTAGAAGACTGAAATTTGGCAGGCTCATTCCTTACAGCTTACTTACAAAAGTTGGGCAGGTTTAATTTGGAAATTCTACACGTAATGGTCATAACTGGAACCTATTTTTCTCCATATACTTTAATGGACGTTAGCTCGATGGCCGTGGGGGCGGAGCTGCGTGTGACTTCATCATGTCTCCCACATAATCACGTGAACTGACTGTGACCGCAGTACGTAGAAAAGAAGGAAGAGCTCCCAAAGAGCGCTGAAGAAAAACGCTGAATACTTTATTCGCGAGATACAAGTTTAATGAGAAGACACGAGGTATAAACGAGACTTTGGATCACTTTGTAATGGAGTTAAAATTGCTGTAGCGAGAAACTTTTAAGTGTCGGGTCTTAGCTAACATTAAATAAAGCCGTGGACATCTCGCAGCTTTGTCGTATTACAACCAGAGTACTGAACTGACAGCGTGATATATAAAGAGAACTATAATAATTTGATTTAGTGATTATTGTTTGGAAGGAGAGCCCCCTTCCATAAGATTTGAGTAACACGTTTAGTAACACTAGCTTCCTTATACAAATCATTTCTTTGTGAAATTGTCGAAATGGTAGATTTCGACGTGCTGTACATATTAGCGAGATTGGTCAGATGAACGTGACTCTCATATTTCTACACAATTTCCTTCTTTGTTTCGATTGTGATTGCTGTCTTTACCTTTTTTACCTTCTCTTCCTTCCTTAGCTTCTTTTCTTGCTTTTTGGGGGCCATTTTGATAGCAATTATCGAAGTAAATTATATGAATCACTGCACTGACCGAAATTATGTCTACAAACACACATATCTGGGGTCTGACTGACTCTTATGAATGCTCTCGGCTGTTTGTGTACAATTGCACAAGCGGATACATGTGACTGCATTTAGGTTGTACCTCAAGATGTTGGTCGTAATTCAAAACAAAAATTTTGGTCGTAAACCAAGTTCTCATGTCAGGCCGGTTGTATATCGAGGGTCGACTCTGCGTGTGTTTGTGTATATGCATGTGTATGTATGTATGTATGTATGTATGTATATATATATATATATATATATATATATATATATATATAAAAATGTACCAAGCAGTTACATGGGAATAATGTATTTTTTTCTTTTTAACAATACTTTAATCTTGATTTTCATTCTACTTTTCTAGGTGTTCTAATTGTTTGTTTAATCCATTATTTACTAATTAGTGAGTCTGATGCTTTTAGTAGTTTAGTAGTTGAAGCCTTTGATTATTCAGTATTGTTTTCCAGCGTGTCTGTTCTGCTCATTTTCAATTGTCATTAATAAGATACAACGAAGGGGAAAAACTGCATAGAGAAATATGATGAAATCAACAAAAGAGAGTCTATAGCAAAAGCAGAATTTTTTTCTAAATGTCTTATAAATGTAAAAATTATGCTGCTGTGCTTTTCTGAGTGTAGAATAAAAGAAAAATAATACCAGCTAATTAAATGAGATCAGTGTTATCAGGTGTTGTCAATGATTAGGAATCTGGTTGAAACAAAAACTTGCAGCCACAGTGTGCTTCAGGACTGAGGTTGGAAAACACTGTCCTAGAATATGTGGTTCACCATTTAGTTGAAAGAATTATGTTGGATCTACATTGTCAATGCCTGGTTTAGGTTCCCACACAGTCTTTTTTGGACAAAACTAAACAGTGTTAATTGTCTGAGCCTGTCGGAGTAGGTCTTCGGATGCACCTACTTGCTCTCTTCTGCACACTTCAAGTGCTGCTATGTCTTTTTTGTTGTGTGATGACCAGACCTGCAGGTTTGGGATCAGTTCAGGAATGAACTCAATTCCAATTCAAACAAAAAAATTGAATTAGATTTGTAATTCAACAACAGATACGGGAAACTGAATTGGACTGGAGTTTAAGGAAGTGGAATTCAATTCAGTGAAATTCTGCCAAATTCCATTTTTTGCTATTTATGAGCATTTCTTTGGGATTAAATGTAGAGACATACATGTGAACTTTATTTATGGTGCCTTACAAATACCAAGTAATGTATGAAAAAACAGTTGATGAAATTTAAGTAGATAAAACAGAACTGTCCAGTAACAACTGATAATCAGTGACACTGACCATAATTATCTGAATGTACTGTTAATATCAGTATATGATTACCAGCTGTTACCACATGTTATATATCTCAAAGCACAAAATAATGAGTCATGTTCATTCATGCATTTCATTCACACATTCACTCGTCATTGCATTCAATAGTCATCATTTCCTGAAGTTTGGCATCAGTAAGATTTTATCTCTCCGACCTAAATATCTTGCCAGCAATTGTTAAAACACGAATAACTAGATACTGACATGCAGTTTGAGCAATCCAAAATCAATCAATATCTTCCTAATCCAACCCACAGACAAATCTTCAGTCTCACACTTTCAACATGAACCCTGATGGACTTTTATTTATACTCGAAGACCATGAACATTCACCTTACATGGAATTTCTAGGAAACTTTGTTTTAATGTAATTTAAAAAAATGTTTTCAGGGACATTAATGTGCAGAGTTGACACATGCAAATGAAGCAATCAGATTTCATATTTTATTTTTTATTTATTACAGTGTTTTGTGAAATGAACATGCATCATTATTAAAACATACATTACTGTCGTCTTTTATATGTTTATAATTTATGTGATTTATAATATTTAATATACTGTAGACTAGCAGATCAAGTAAAATTATCTTAGAAAGTAGAATTTCGTGGATCTTATTTCAATTCAATTCTTATTCCTAATGATCCAATTCAATTCCATTCATTCCAGGATGTGAATTGGTATTTACCATGCATTCTCAATTCAATTCATGAATGGCCCCAACCCAGCTGCAGATAATAGTCCAGATATAGTGTCATCAGTGTATTATATATTCTGAGCATAATGTCCCCCGATTTATACTAAACAGTTTTCATGTTATAACCTAACATTTATTTGCCTTTTTAATAGCTTCTACATATGGTTTTCATGATGAAAAATATCATGTCAACATAAAACCGTAAATCCTTTTCAGAGGTTGTTTCCTTTAGGAGAGTGTCTCCCATCTTCTATTCATAACTGATGCTCATTTTGCTGACTTATTGCACTTCACTCTTTTCTGTATTGAACTGCATTTCCCAATGTTCGTCCAGTTCTGAAGCTTGTGCTGGTATTTTTGATATTTTTTCAGCTGCCTTCTCATTGTCTACAATTCCTACAATTTTAATATCATCTGTGAATTTTACAAATTTACTAGCTATACCATAGCCAAGAGCTGCTCTTGTAAAGTTTATGCTTATTTTATGTAAAGCGTTCACAGATCTCCAATGTCTTTTGCAATTTGAATATTTAAAATTACTACTCTGCAATGCATTACTTCTGATGTTACTTTGTGATTCTATGGAAAATTTGACATTATTACCAAAGTTTTTTTTTTTTTTTTTTTTTTGTTAGTCATTTTCAGCAATGTTGCTCTAGATAAACTTGACCATTTCCTCTACATTGAGAAGAAGCAGCCTTTACCTTTTCTTTGGAAGAGCAGATTCTGCTGTGCCCTCCTGTCAATCTGATAAATAATAATAATTCTTTGCATTTATGTAGTGCTTTTCTCACTACTCAAAGCGCTCAGCAATTGCAGGTTAAGGGCCTTGCTCAAGGGCCCAATAGAGCAGAGTCCCTTTTGGCATTTACGTGATTCGAAACGGCAACCTTCCGATTGCCAGTTCAGATCCCTAGCCTCAGAGCCACCACTGATAGCAGACCAGCATGGTAGTACATGTTACACTGCTTCTCCACCTGAGATCAACACCCATAATTCACACAGCTTTTACTGAACTGCATGAATGCGAACAATGTGTATACAGAAGAGATGCGTTCATAATTTGTTGCTTGGTGGACATGATGTGCAAAGCATTTTAATTGTGCCACTCTTATACATCATCGGAGCACTTGGTTTAAAAAAATATATATATATTTTTTTTTGTTTGTTTAAATGCAAAGCAACCATAGCTTTTCTTTGCCTGAAGTATGTTAATAATTAACTGTGAGCCTAAGGAAAAGGTAAATAAATGTGTTTTTTTATTCTTAATTAACTTGAAATCTGTATCGTGTTTTGCAAAGCAAATTGTTTAGTACATTTTTTTATTTGGCTGTGTGTGTTTGCATGATTAGGTCCTGGAATGTAATGGACTGGTGTCTCTTCCAGGATTGGTTGTTGTCTTATGCCCAGTGCTGGTGGGACAGACTCCATTATTCTACAACCGTAAATTAGACTAAGCAGGCTTGAGAATGGTGTGTCTGTTATGACAATTGCATGTTAATGGGCTTGATGATTAGGTCACACTGAAACCTGTATTAAAGCCAATGGAAAATACTTTATGTTTGAATATATAGAATTGTGATGGGTTGTGTCAACCTTTAGTAATCAGGATAAATTTCAGTTTTATTACAATTTATAACCACTGAAATATTTTATATAGTAAGTGTGCACTTACTTGGTATTTAAATGGAATAGTGTGGAGGGGCACACCATTTAGAAATTGCCCTGTTGTGGCATGAAGAAACTTTTCAACAGAGGTTCGCCCAGAGTGTGTGCCTTCTTTAGAGGCTTACAAGTGTCCATATCTCTCCAAGGTACATGGGAGCGACATCCCTGTGGTTGTCTGCAACTACAGGAGAAAGGAGAGTTGCTGTGGGATTAATTGCTGGCAGAAAGAGCCCAAGGGGGTTTAGAATGTCACCAGGGAATAGACGGGGAAATTCACATGCAAGGCTGAATATATAGGCACAGAGGTTTCTTATATAAATTCTAATTGGAGACATTTACTAAGCATCTGAGAGAATTAGTCCTGTAAACACTGTGCACATAAAAAATTCCCAAGAATACTATAGGGGTTGCCTTTTGATCTTTTAATAGAGAACAGTACGCGGTGTGGATTTCATCTCCTATTTAGTGGGAATAGTGGTGGACTGTTAGGAAGAGGTGGTGAGCATTTGAGTTTTTATTTGTTTTTTTGGTTTCGTTTTGGATTACCTTCCACAACTGCTAACTTACCCTCGAAAGAAGGAAACCATTTATGTTTGATTGTTTTTTTTTTATATTTCTTTCACTGCATATCTTTTTTTGGGGTACAGTTGTGTTTATGTAAGTAGTATTCTTTCACTTTTTTGTGTGTCATTGCAAGTATTAAATGACACTAAACTGCATTATTTTGTTTTGGCACTTGCTGAAAGTAAAAGAACAGTTTTTACACCTTATTTACTTGTCTGTATCTTTCACTATCACTAGTTGTGTTCGGTCATAACTACAAGGTGCCCAGGATATTGTCTGTGGTGGAGTTTCTAGCGTGTGGCATCACCATCAAGTGCTAGGCAGTGTTTAGTGGCTATTAACAGCACAGTGTTTGGAGTACAAGTCCAAGGAATTTCTGCTCAAGCTTTATAATATATTGGTTAGACATCACCTGGAGTACTATGTGCAGTTTTGGTCTCCAGGTTACACAAAGGATGTAGAAGTGCTGGGAAAAGTCCAAAGAAGAGAGGGTAGGCTGATTCCAGGGCTACAGGGGATGAATTATGAGGAAAGATTAAAGGAACTGAGCCTTTACAATTTAAGAAAACGGGGCCTAAAAGGTGACATAATTGAAGTTTTTAAAATTATGAAGGGAATTATTACAGTGGATCAAGATGGTTACTTTAAATGAGTTCATCAAAAACATGGGGACACAGTTGGAAACTTGTCAATCGTACTGTAAATTTCACACAAACATTTGGAGGTTTTTCTTCACACAGGGAACCAAAGACAAATGGATTGCCAAATATTGTTGTAGACATTTTATTTTGGGATAAATAAGTGGATAGGACTGACAAACTTTGT
This sequence comes from Polypterus senegalus, assembly GCF_016835505.1. Lineage (NCBI taxonomy): Eukaryota > Metazoa > Chordata > Cladistia > Polypteriformes > Polypteridae > Polypterus > Polypterus senegalus. Next base: position 19,567,789 of record NC_053157.1, read on the forward strand.
TGGACTGAATGGTCTGTTCTCGTTTAGACTGTTCTAACAATAATTAAAAAGGTTTAAGGTTCTTTTATACAGGATTAAGTAATCCAGTATAGCAGAAGGAATTCTTCGTCCAGTATGAATTTATAAAATAAAAGTTTTAACATTATGCCAGGCTAAAATTTGAGAAAACATTTAAAACAAAAAATAAACTGGCAAATCTGTGTGTGCTAAAGGAAATAGGAAATATTGTTGATAGCAATTAAAGGTAATGGCTTTGTGTATTAACTTGCACGTGACTTGTGTTTAGTAAGTGAGCTGGTGCTTTTAAAAATATTACCTAGACTTAACGATGAGTTGATTCAGATAGAAATGTAGGAGAGGATAAATGCATGTTTTTGTGCTCTGTTTGCTTGTTAGTGCAGGCAGCATCATTTGAGTGAGTAAGCGAGTGAGTGAAGCAGAAAGATTTTTTATTGTTGAGAAGAGTGTGCATTGTCTTCTGCCTGGGTACAATACTATTGTGAAAGTGCTTGTTTCCAAACCACTTTAAAATACTGAAATTCCTGAATTTATCATCTCTCATCAGGTGTTTGTCAGGTTGTGTGCTCCACGTACACAATTAAGAGGTGGTGTCTGCTTCACAGATTTTACTGTGAAGGCTTTCTTGCTTGTTTCAGCAGAATAGTGGAGCTCTTTGATGTGCATAATTGAGCATTTATCACTTCTCTCAAAGCAGCCAGAAGCAATTAATTCCTCTCTTCATTGCCTTGTTAGTAAACTACCTGTAACATAACTTAAAAAGTATGGGCAAGCACAAAAGTAAATCTTTAAGACTAGCAGCAACATGTATTTTCCGAAGAATATTTCACATTTTTTGCATTTTCACCTTTCATACTTTTTCAAAATTCTCATAATTACATATGTACTGCTTTATATTGTGAGAGCAACAGGATTAAGGCAGGCAACATGCCTAGGTTGATTCAAGACTCTCTTTGTTCCTTTCAAAGACAAATCACATCTTCGTGGGCTGTTTATTATTTGATTCTTGAATCAAAGCTTGTTGCCATTGTAGGTGAACTTGCATTTTTGAGGTGCACAGAAACAAGTAAATATAATTTGTAATTCTTTTTCCATACAACCATTCATCTGAAGCTGCAGCCTATCTAAAGAGCAGTGTGCCAGATCATCTCATCGCATCTGTAATTCATGGCAATTAAATAAGAGCACAAGAAGAGGCAGCAGAAGAGCTACACTTTTTATGTATTTTTTATTAAAGATAATAAGTTTTAAACCTCTAATATGATAACTACTGCCATCAACCAAAAGCAAATGGCATGTGGCTGAGTAAGCCATACAGCCAGAAAGTGCTAGATTTTTAGTTTCAGGCAGCACATAAACTTCTTAGCTAGCTAATTGTCTGATTAGAGCCAAGCAGAATGGCTTGCTGAGAGATGGTCCTGTCAAGTATGGAGATTGGCAGAGAGAGAGAGAGAGTGTGTTTCTTTGTTACTTCTGTCTGTATCTTTTACCATGTGCCTCCTGGACAAATAGGAAAAGCTGACTCCCTATTTCATGCTAATCCTATTCAGCCAAAATTCCAGTTCCGCACCCATTCTGTCCCAGGTTTTCCTCTTAGTGGAGGAAGGAGTGCCAAAAATAATACCAACTTATCCCTTCCATTCCAGGCTATGGCAGCTTGTTAATGGCCTTTTGTCTCAGTCCACTTGTATTCCCTTCAGGCCAGATAGCCAAAATTTCTGAGACTTTATCTATACTATAGGGTGGTCCATATCTAATTATGCAATTTTCATTACGCTAAAATATTTAGGTTTATTACATAGAAAATCACCTGAAAAATCCCGGACCGTCAAGAAGTGTGTGAACTGATGACAGGAAGAATCGTCTTTGCACCGAACTGGAATCGTCGCCGCATAAATCAAAGTCATCCAGACAATCTGGATCTGCATAATTAGATCTGGACCACCCTGTAGTTTTAACCTGCAATAAATACAGCAGCTGGTTATAAAGTATTGTTTTTTTCTAAGTATTTATTTTTATCTTGTTATCATTACACTTGTCATTACACTCTGGGACGAGAAGCAAGATTGATAAAGCTGGGTACTTCAGTAGTTTTGTTTTGTTTTGTTAGGATAGCATTGATATTTATTTTTGCTTTATTTTTGTGCCATCTGTGTGAATGTAGAAGCAATGCGCTTTACCATTACTTCCATAACAATATACTGTATATATCGCTGTTACATTCTAATAGATGGAGTACCGTTAATGTTAGTAATCCAAGAGAGGCTCTGATACAAAATTCTACATCAACATTTAAGTCAACCATTTATGAAAACCCAACCAGAGGTTATAGGAAAGAAAGGAGGCTTAATATGTAAAATTCAATTTGCATATTTATTTTTAAACTTAAATCATTTGGCACACTAGTAGAAAGTAGAAACATTCTGATTAATCACCTGCCAATCTAAATCGGCTCATTTGTGCACAATATAAGAGTATGTATCATTTTCCTGCTAGAACCTCCTTTAAACAGAGTGCCGACAAACAGACCCAGGAGAGAGTGAAGACAGGGGTATTAGTGTTTAGTTTTAAGAAAGTGGAATGATAAACTAAGAAAAGGGAATCTTGGGAGTCTTCCTGTTTATGGAGATGAACTGCTGAAGTGTATGTTGTTCAGCAGTACTTGAAGTGGAAGAAAAGAGGTTTGTTTTTTGTCAGAAATGAGAGAAGCTCATTTAATGAGTTCAGACCTTTTCCTTTTAACAGGAGCTCACATTGTTAATTAGAAAAAGAATAGATTAAGAGGAATATGGCTTCACTGCTTATTAAACAATTAGCTTTTTAGCTTAATCCAATTTGTGTATTTTACATGTAAGCTTTTTAAGCATGCTATCCTTGTTTATTCTTCAAAAATGTCTTATGAGCATGTTATTAGAATTGTTAATGCTGGGATTGTCTCCAGTAGCCCCGTGACCCTGACTCTGAGCAGGTTGAGAAAATGAATAAATTAATAAATGTGGCTTGTAACAATAAGCATACAGAATATAATTTTGATAATAAAATTAACAGGTAACACTTGCAGTCTTTAGTTTAATTACAGCAATACACTTTAATGTAGAACATTAGGTTTCGGCATGGCTAGGAATGATGGGGCCTAGTGTAAAAATTTTTATATATACAGTGGGTACGGAAAGTATTCAGACCCCCTTCAATTTTTCACTCTTTGTTATATTGCAGCCATTAGCTAAAATCATTTAAATTAATTTTTTTCCTCATTAATGTACACACAGCACCCCATATTGACAGACAAAAAAGAATTTTTGAAATTGTTGCAGATTTATTAAAAAAGAAAAACTGAAATATCACATGGTCCTAAGTATTCAGACCCTTTGCTGTGACACTCATATTTAACTCAGGTGCTTTCCATTTCTTCTGATCATCCTTGAGATCACCTTCATTTGAGTCCAGCTGTGTTTGATTATACTGATTGGACTTGATTAGGAAAGCCACACACCTGTCTATATAAGACCTTACAGCTCACAATGCATGTCAGAGCAAATGAGAATCATGAGGTCAAAGGAACTGCCTGAAGAGCTCAGAGACAGAATTGTGGCAAGGCACAGATCTGGCCAAGGTTACAAAAAATTTTCTGCTGCACTTAAGGTTCTCAAGAGCACAGTGGCCTCCATAATCCTTAAATGGAAGACGCTTGGGACGACCAGAACCCTTCCTAGAGCTGGCCGTCCGGCCAAGCTGAGCTACTGGGGGAGAAGAGCCTTGGTGAGAGAGGTAAAGAAGAACCCAAAGATCACTTTGGCTGAGCTCCAGAGATGCAGTCAGGAGATGGGAGAAAGTTGTAGAAAGTCAACCATCACTGCAGCCCTCCACCAGTCAGGGCTTTATGGCAGAGTGGCCTGTCGGAAGCCTCTCCTCAGTGCAAGACACATGACAGCCCGCATGGAGTTTGCTAAAAGACACCTGAAGGACTCTGAGATGGTGAGAAATAAGATTCTCTGGTCTGATGAGACCAAGATAGAACTTTTTGGCCTTAATTCTAAGCGGTATGTGTGGAGACAACCAGGCACTGCTCATCACTTGTCCAATACAGTCCCCACAGTGAAGCATGGCGGTGGCAGCATCATGCTGTGGGGTGTTTTTCAGCTGCAGGGACAGGACGACTGGTTGCAATCGAGGGAAAGATGAATGCGCCAAGTACAGGGATATCCTGGACAAAAACCTTCTCCAGAGTGCTAAGGACCTCAGACTGGGCCAAGGTTTACCTTCCAACAAGACAATGACCCTAAGCACACAGCTAAAATAATGAAGGAGTGGCTTCACAACAACTCTGTGACTGTTCTTGAATGGCCCAGCCAGAGCCCTGACTTAAACCCAATTGAGCATCTCTGGAGAGACCTAAAATGGCTGTCCACCAACGTTTACCATCCAACCTGACAGAACTGGAGAGGATCTGCAAGGAGGAATGGCAGAGGATCCCCAAATCCAGGTGTGAAAAACTTGTTGCATCTTTCCCAAGAAGACTCATGGCTGTATTAGCTCAAAAGGGTGCTTCTACTAAATACTGAGCAAAGGGTCTGAATACTTAGGACCATGTGATATTTCAGTTTTTCTTTTTAATAAATCTGCAACAATTTCAAAAATTCTTTTTGTCTGTCAATATGGGGTGCTGTGTGTACATTAATGAGGAAAAAAATTAATTTAAATGATTTTAGCAAATGGCTGCAATATAACAAAGAGTGAAAAATTGAAGGGGGTCTGAATACTTTCCGTACCCACTGTGTGTGTGTGTGTGTGTGTGTATATATATTTTTTTTTTTTTTTTGGAAAGTATTTCTTTATGCAAAGAACCACAGACATATGGAATAAATTGCCATGGTGGATAGAGAATAGGACTTTAGGTACCAACAGTCTTCGACGTGATGTTATTTTTGGCCATCAAGGTGAATAGGCTTGTTAATATTTTCTTCTCTACAACCTGTGTGGAGTCCCATTAAAAAATATTTTTGCATTTCTAGTATTCCTTTATGGAGGGATCATGTAAGCATTGAAGAAACAGGATTAGTCTGAAGCAGTTTGCATCTCTTTGTGTATTTACAGATCACTTACAATGCCTGGATTCCTATCTGTTCATGCCAATTATTGTAAATGAGAATTTGGGAAAAAAAAAACAAAAAAAAAAACTAATGGATTTGAAAAATACTTTTGTAGAGTGCCTTTGAGTAGAAAAATATCAATTGTTGCATGCTGGTTAAAGTATTTAGTGTCATTAACTTCGAGCCTCTGAATGTTAAAGTAGTTTCATAGACATGTTTGTGTCTCTTGTGTCCAGTGACAATCTATTTTGAGCACTGGCGACCCTTTAGGATGACCACATAGAGTTTCTCATTATTGCTGGGGCACCCTTTTGGTCAAAACAGTACTGTCAGGCTTATCCCAAATTTTTACAAAGCCCTTCAGACTGTCACTGAGTGGTCTTTTTTTTTTTTTCTTTTATAAGATCAAAGGCTAGGTCTGATTGTCTTGTTTGTGTAAGGGTACGCCATTGAGATACAAGAGCTGCAGAGACCAGGTCTCAAACAATAGGTTCAACGTGGCAGCCTTGGTATACGTTGGAGGCTGCTGCTATCAGGTAATGGAAGCTGCACCAGGCTATAAGCACTTCTCCACATGCAGCTGTGGTTCCAGCTAAGGTTGCACTAGCAAGCAAAAGTCCTTGGAGGACTTAATATGAGCTTCTATCCCTATAGCAGTAAGGATTTTTTTTAATGTGGTGCTGCACCCCTGTGAATGCTGTAGTGTGTATGCATCTGTCTTGGGCTCTTCAGTCGACTCCACCTATTCCCACCAGTGAAAGGGTGTAATTCAAAATAATTAGACCTTCACATGAGCTTTTGTTTGGATGTTCCAGAAAAAAGTAAGCCCTCCCCCCCACACACTAGTTTCCCATGCTCTTCACCTACTCTTTGTTAGTAAATGAAAAGATTTGGAGGGGGATGTTGGTGTTTTTTCTCTTTTTTTTTTTTCTTTCTGTCCCCTTGATTGCTGCCTTGTTGAGGCGGGGAAAAAAATTTGCATTTACCAAAGATGCAAAAACTACGGCTTGCTTTATCTAATTGAGCTGTGTCGTGGGATGCTGATCTGTCTTGGTGTGCTTATGTCATCACCTCCTGCCTACGTTCCCTTAAGGCAAACTTTACAAAGTTAGAGTTGCTCACTTACAGCAAAAGAAGGTTCTTCTTATAGTCCACTTGGGCTTGAGTTTTGCATTGTGAAAGTTTTAAACTATGAAAAGCAACTGAGAGAGATCTGTTTTAGTCTGCCCCAGCTACTGTATATTCCTAATGTTCCTATGTATGCTTCATGAATTGCTCACTTGCCTACAGCAGTTGTGATTAAACAGATTAAAGACTTATGGTGTCACATCATTAAAATAAATAAAGCCCAAGTACTAATGCTAATAACTGAAAGCCTTTGTCTATTGGTGTTGCTTATTGGCTTATAGTCTTGGAATGTAAACCATGTTAACTGTGAAGCTTGAGGAAGCCATTTAACCTTTTATTGTCAAATTCATAAACCACATTTATTAGTATGCGTTTTTTCATGATTGAGAATAATCATGGAATTTTTTAATTATCAATATAAATGCATTATGTCTATGCTAGCATCTCCATCAGGAAAGTGTATTCATAGGAACTCCTTGAAAATGCACACACATGCTCAAACAAAATCATTACTACAGTATTTGTAGCATTCACCTTGGGCCACTGTCTCCACTGTGAGGGCTTTGAGGTCTCCTTCATTTTAAAAGTCTTTGTTAATGCCATGTCAAATTGCTCAACATTTCCAGCAGTTTCCACTCACGCGCTTCATTTACATAATCTTAACGAGTCTGAGTCAGTCGCAGCATGCTCCAGTGATCAGCCGTCATTTAGTCTGACATACACAGCAACTCCATTAGACCGATCTGTTCCTTGCCACAGTTGTAGGGATGGGCTTTTATGTGCTTATAAGAGCTGACAACTACTGAAGTGTAATGCTGTTATGGAACATGGGTGTTTTGAACCTCCATTCATCCATCCATTCATCCTCTTCCACTTATCCGAGATCGGGTCGCGGGGGCAGCAGCTTGAGCAGAGATATCCAGACTTCCCTCTCCCTGGCCACTTCTTCTAGCTCTTCTGAGCCTAGAACAGCTCACCAGGGAGGCAACCTGATCAGATGCCCAAACCACCTCATCTGACTCCTCTCAATGCGGAGGTGCAGCAGCTCTACTCTGAGCCCCATCCAGATGACTGAGCTTCTCACCCTATCTTTAAGAGAAAAGCCCAGGCACCCTGTAGAGGAAACTCATTTCAGCTGCTTGTATTCGCGATCTTGTTCTTTCGGTTACTACCCATAGCTCATGACCATAGGTGAGGGTAGGAATGTAGATGGACTGGTAAATTGAGAGCTTTGCCTTACAGCTCAGCTCCTTTTTCACCACAACAGACCGATGCAGAGCCCGCATCACTGCGGATGCCGTACCGATCTTCCTGTCTATCTCACGCTCCATTCTTCCCTCACTTGTGAACAAAACCCTGAGTGTTTTGAAATTGATAAACAGAAAAGAGACTCATTTGTCTGATGTCACATTTTAAATACCAAGACAGAATGGAAAGTTGGAAAGGGCAGATATTGCCAGAACTGAAGCTAAACTCACCGTACTTGTAAAGCCTTCACATGGACATTGTCTCTGTTGGCTTTCAGAAACAATGAGCTTGTAATGCTTTGGAAATTGAAATTGAAACTGTGCTGGAAAGTTATCACACAATCATCTAATTTGACATACTGTAGCTAGCCATGTAATCTGACATCCTCCGGCGATGAGATCAACAACAAGTCATAAAGTTTGACATCCCCTCTGACAAGAAGTAGGGTAATGTGAGATCAGCTTTAGAGGGAAATTTATTGTTTTGACTTTGCATATTAGAACCAACTTTTACAAATGAAAACAAATTTGATATTTTATTTTAAATTCTACCACCACACATAATATAACGAATGACAACTTTCTGAACCTGGATACCTTTAACAGATTTATCCAAACGCAGAAAGGGAAAGTTACAACCTCTTGCCTGCTTTTAACAAATAATTTACCACATTCATCCTAGCTTATGTAAATAGGGTCTTCATCCTCCATACAGGTGAAACAGAGTAAGTGCCAAGTCTCACTTTGGACCTAAAAACTGATGCTCATCCTTCTATTTTTATGAACCCATGTCATCAAGTTAGGAACTGAACGCCTGCGCCTAACCAGGTAGTGGGAGTCACTCTGTATGGGAGACCAGAAAGTAAAGGGTACACTATGGCACATATGGAAGCCTGTTTAAACAGGGCCAGGTTAGAACAGCCAGCCTATCAAAACTGCATGCCTTTAAAATATAGGAGGAAAACCAGAGTACACAGCAAAAAATTCACAAAGACATGTGAATGCTGTGCTGATCATGATGATTTGGTCATATGAGTAACCGATGGAACTGAAATTGCACATGTCCAAAAGTGGCATGATTTAACATGGAATTATGCTTTACTATATTTCTTAAAACATTCCAATCCCAAGTAGTATATGAGCACCAGCAGGTTGCTGCACTGTGTGCTTAATGTGCAGTGGATACCGGAGTTGTCATTCTTCTTTTCATCATGTAATTGGCTTCTGCCATGTCACCTTGCTGTAAGAAAGATGCAAAATCAGACAACTTTGGGGGAGGTTGGTGGTAGCCAATTTTTTTTGCTTTACCAGCATGTATCACATCATAAGCTTTGAGATCAAGATTCTAGCCCCAGTGGTTTGTGAGTAATCGTGTGACATGTAGATTTCATGGCTAAAGTCCTAATTGTTGTCCTCTGAGAAACTCTTGTTTGAGCTGTATGGAGAGTGCAAAATATGTCAATACTGAGGTAAAAAAATGTCTGCTTGATATAACTTCCATGTTCTTTGTTATTTTTCAAACAAAAAATGAATCAATACAATACATCCAGGAAAATGAGCTGCACATTGATTTAGGCTTTCAGTGTAAATGTCACCTTCTAGCACCTAAATTTGTATATAACATATCGAACTACTTCTGTTTAAAAAAAATTTAAAAGATAGACTTGATATTGTATTATCTAAAATCATTAGTTAATCATCATCAAAAAAACAAAATTTTATTCTGACTTAGGTAAGCTCAAGGTCACTACCACACCAGGGAAAAGATTTATCCCTAGAGAGAAATTTGAAATGTCCCTTGTACAAATCTGCTCGCAAGTTTCTCCTATTGTACAGGAAACTGAGGGTTAGATATCTGATGGAGTCATTGCTTGTGCACTTAGAAGTCAGAGCGTGACAGGTGCAGATGTGGATTAATCGTATCCTGTAAAACGTGAAGTTTTACGTCTCGGCCAGTGCAGTGACTCCAGATATGCAGGTGTATGGTATTAAACTGATTTTAGTTTTTTTTTTTTTTTATATTAGTTCTCATTATTTCAAAATTCCTCTTTAAATGCATGACACAGAAGTGTCTTTTAGGGCCATCTGGAGCCACTTGTAATACACAGATTTTTGGAAACGGCACAGTTTAGGAATATACTATGTGGGTGGTATAATAATCACACTTACAAACAGACTGAACATTAACTACTGTTTGAAAATGTCTACAGAAAATGGCATACTGAAACATAGAGTGGAATATACCCATTAACACCCCGATTTTTGCCTCCGTAAGCTGAACTTTGTTAGAAATAACATTGTTAGACAATCTTCGTCCACTTCAGGGTTGCTGGGGAATTAATCCTATTATAGGAGTGCTGGATTACAAGGCAGGAAAATGGCTCAAAATAGGACATTAGTCTATCCCAGGGCCCCCACTCTGACACACACACACACAAACACACACACATACCTTATTATTAAATTAGAGGCACAAATTAACCTGACTAACCACTGCACTGTCATATAAACCCAGTTTTACAAATTAATTATTTGAAGGTGTTTGGTGTGACTATTATGAATCTGTTTTCAGTTTAGTGCTGTGTACTGTTCATTTTCCACTGAAAATCAGTCACAAAGAGGGTGGATGTGTTTGTGCTGGTCTACGCTGCAGATATTGTGTACAAAATACAGACAGACAATGATTATCTTTCTTATGAGTCTCTTACCTGTGTAACTGTTTCGAAAGATGGAACCCAAATAATTTGTTCTCTGGTGATATTTTCTTTTCATATCTGTGTGGTAAGGGGGTATTCCATTTTTCTACTTGCCTTCCAAAAAATCTGTATGTTAGGTTATTTGGCGATTCCAGTTTGTCTATTTTTGAGTCTGACTGTTGGGTTAAAGCAGGTTTGAAAATGGCTGAATGGACCTCTTGGAATAAATCTATCTATAACATTTGAAGATTACTTGTGACTATACTTTAGAACATGGCTTTTTCAATAAATTTTATTGTTTACTTTAATAAAGCTCTACAACACATAATGAGGAGGACTTGCATTGCCTCAGAGGTACACTCCTCCACTTTTTTCCCTTTTGTGAAATGGATATCTCCTATTAATTTGCATTATTATTATTATTATTATTATTATAGTTTAGGCTGAAATGTACTTCCACTAATTGAATAATCAGAATTCTCTGCTTATTTCAAAAGATGGCCTAGAAAATAAAGATTAAATAATTGTGAACTTTGAAGAATTGATAGCCCCTGTGCTTTGCATTTTGTATCACGTTAACATTAAAGATGCCAGTCCCCTGTTTCTGATGCTGCATTCCACTAAATGGTAATTTAGTTTTTATGTTTTAGACAATGATGTGGAATTAAAATTACAAGTGTTTGTCAAGCATCAGTGCCACCTCAGGACTCAATTTCTTTAGCACTTTGCTTAGTCATTTATTAAAAGTGAAAGGAATGAATAAAAGTCTTTCTCAATAAAAGTTAACACCCATCAAGGGTTGAAAAAAGTTCACATGTCTTCGCAGGTTATGAGTAGTTTCTGAGTGTTAGTGTGTCAGAGAGATGATGCACAATATTGATGATAGTGGCACTCAGTTTTGTTTTCATTCTTTCCTTCACTACTACCTCCGGGGTTCAAGAATGTATCCCATAACTGAGCCTGTCCTTTTAATTAGCTTGTTGATTCGGTTGGCCTCTCTTGACGTTACCAGTCCAGCACACCACAGCGTAGAAAATTGTACTCTCTATGACAGAGGTGATGTGAAAAATGTCATTACCCGCCTCAAAGGAACACAGTCTTTTAAGGAAAAAAAATCTACTCTACTCTTTCTTATATAAAACTTTATCAACTTTATTGCCAGACAACATGGTTGCCATGAATTTCTTTTAGTGTTGCATTCAAACACATAATAAGGTTCATATAACTGAACAACAATATGTACTGTACAAGACATGACTTCATCACATTATATACAGTAGGAATAAAAAATATATATATACAGTATATGATAACAACACTCACACACATATATAAAATAATAAGGTATAGTATGTGCATACTCCATAAAGATGATGGTTGGGCTGGGATTTGAATCTTGCTGAGAGTGTCTCCTCAGTCATAACAATAAGCAGGCTCCACTGTCCCCCAGGAAGCTCATAACATTCATCAAAGCAGGAGAGCAGCTGAAACCACAGCCTAGAGCTGCTGCAGGTCTACTTTTCACCGCACGAGACTGGCAAATAATGGTAGATCTGGGCAAGCAACTTAAGTTTCCAGCACATATAACGGCAACGTAATTGCGACCAGATATTGTCATTCTGACAGAGGCCTCCGAACAGCTTGCCCTGATAGAATTGACTGTGCCCTGGGAAGATAATATAGAGGAGGCTTTTGATAGGAAGCTGGCCAAGTACCAGGGGCTTCTGGAGGATTGTTGGAGACAGGGGTGCCAAGCACACTGCCACCCAGTGGAAGTTGAATGCAGAGGCCTTGCCGGCCATTCTCTACAGAGTCTACACCCTGCTGGGCATGAGTGGGCCATTCAGAAGGACAGCCGTCATGAATGCAATGGAGGCAGCAGAAAGAGCTTCCAAGTGGCTGTAGATTAAGTGGAGTGAGCCATGGCTTTATGCTGGGGCGCAAGTTGGGGCTTCATCAACTCCAGTTGGGTCACCTGGGCAAGGGTGTGTGATGTTTTGAGATCTGAAACCTCACTGATGATGCGTCTCAGCACATCTATAGTGTGCATCTTTTACCTTGTCTCCATAGCTGTGAACAGCCATGTACCTCTAGAAACTCAAGTTTTGCGTTTAAGCGCTTGTATTCCACATCTTTATATCTCAGTTGTATGGTGGACACCTAGTTCCACATGACAGTTCATGTCATTCACCCTTCCATCCACATCCTCTCTGTGTCTGGCTTGCTAATTTCCTTCCTATGCCAAGTTTCTGTCCCACACTATGACTGACTAATCTCAGATGAAGAAATGTCTTTTCAGCACATCCGTCTTAATATACACAATCTGTAAATCCTTTTTTTTTTTTTGGAATCTGGTGGTGTTCCAGTGCATATACAGAATCCACATTTCAATGTCCAGAGATAACAAACCTGTATGGTATAAACTTGCTGTTTTTATCTAGATTTCTAGGTGAATGAACAGGACCAGTGCCAGAGTTTCCAGGCCCTGTTTGTTTATGATGAATGCCCTTCTCGGCGGTGTGCAGTTATAGAGGAGGTTTTTCTTTTGAAGCTTATTCATCGTCGTTTCCAGGGAGTCTTTTGTGATTTAGTCAACAGGATGTTTTTCAGGACTTAACAATCAAGGCATTGGCTGTTTTCTGCAGCTTGGCTTCAAAGCCCTGACAAAGCAAAGCCGTGCTGCAGCATTGCGACAGCAGTCCTAGAAGTGATTTGGAGGACATGTAATGAAGGACTTGTCTCCTGTTTACTTTTAACGATGAGAGGGGACAATGGGCACACCTCACAGTCTAGCTGTTTCTTAATTACTTTTGCTTCCTTTGCCTCTCTCAGGATCGATCTTTCATTCGTTTGTATAAAACATTGGTGGAGGCTGAGTGACAGCAGATCGGCATATTAATGAAGCTTTTCGGTGTTTGGCTTGTGCCGCTGGGAGTGCGCTGTGTAATTTGTGTCACCTTAGGAACGCTGAGGCTCAAGTGCCTCTGTCTGTGTAGCTTGGCGAGTTCACCAAGGCTCGAAAATGGGCAGACTGATGAATAATCTGTGCTCCAGCCTGTTAGTGGGCTAGTTAAAGGACAGATAAGTGTGTGTTTGAGTAATTAGACTTTTCACAAATGACATGCTGCTTTCCTGCTGCCATAGCATTTGAAATGATTCCTGGCATGAGTCACACTTTCGATAACATTGACAAGCGGCCATTTCTTCCTAAACTGCTCCCTTCAGCTGCTAGTTAGGTGACGATAGAATGATTCACTGCACTAGTGCATGGGGAGGCCAGCTTGGCACCCAGAACATCACCCTAAAGAAATGCCCACAATCAAATTTGAGTGCTATTATTGAAAGTATGACGATTTGACATACTGTATGCGTGATACTATTTGAATTGTGGATAAGCCTCCCATAAAATGGCTTCAGATGTTTTCTCACTTTGTCCCTTTGTTATTCGGATGCCACCTGTCAATGTCTATGATTTGGGATCCTTTCATGATAGTCTGATTAATGTGGAATATTCACATTATTGAGTTGTATTGAATGCAGGAAATGGAAGCTTTGCCTTATTGACTGGTAACTCACATAGTTAAATGCCTCTCTTATTCCATATATTGTAGGTGATCCGTCCCATTTGGCCATCTTGTTGCAGTATTTTGTCTCTAGACCAGAGCACAACTTACCTGAAAAGATGAGCAGGTTTTGTGCAGCTTATCGATTGTATAATTAGCAAGGTAATGTTGACATGTCTGACCACATTGTGCTTCCTAATGCTGTCAGCTCCCCTTCTTATTACAACCCAACTACCAAAATATGGGCATGTCTTTCAAATTAAATGATGGAATATCACTAAAATGAAACACAAACATTGCCACTAACTGAGTGCATTGTGTATGGTGGGTGGGGGGTATGGGGCAGTGAATACATTTTAGCAAGTAGACTTTAGTGGCTTGTGGTCTCAAAAAAATAAAATCAGTATCCATTAGAAATGCAGTAGAGGAAACTTCTAATCCTACCTAATTCAAAACGTTGTCAAAACGACTCAGGATTCGCTCAGAAAGTC